>NC_046155.1:218745184-218837684 GCF_011064425.1 Rattus rattus | reverse complement strand
GGGCCTGTTGTAGTTTAGGAAAGCTTTATAAAGCAATACAGCTATAGACAGAGAACTTCACACTCTCTAAGGCTCATGCTGTGGCGAATTTAGCTTGAGTAATTGGCAACAGGTAACAGGAAGGGCAATGGAAGAAGGAAATGGTGTCTGGTAGGCAACTCCTGGCCACAAGATCCTAGACTCCGTGATCCATGAAAAGAAAATCCTGCCCCTCACTTTACACTGGGACAACATGATCCAAGTATAGGTGTCTGGTTGTTTTGTTTGTTTGTGACAGGATCTCACTTGTAGACCAGGCTGGGCTTGAATTCACAATTCTTCCTTTCCATGGGATTGTATGTGTGTACACCCTGCCTGACTTTCAAAGTATAATTTTGACTTTTTAATTTCATGTATATGAATGCTTTTGACTGCATGAGTGTATGTGCACCATCCATGTGCAGTGTCCGCTGAAACCAGAAGACAGCATCAGATCCCAGGAGCTGGATTTAAGGTTAAGAGGCTGTACCTGAGCTGGGAATGGAAGATGGGTCCTCTGCAAGGGCAGCAAACGCTCTTAACTTCTCAGCCATCTCTCCAGCCCTTCGAAGCATAATTTTGAACCCATTAACTGGGCTGGAACTTAGAGACTTTGAGGACTGTAAGGAACAGGTTTATGTGAGGGGCGGCAGGAGAGGAGAAAAGGATAGATTATGGACACGTCAGAGCCTAGAACTTGTACACGAAGGAATCCTGCTTCTTTGGATTTGAAGAGAGGCACAGAGCTGGAGTTTGCTAAAGTTAAGGATGTGAGAGTAGGAAGTTAGAGTCCGGGCTGCTCAGTCCATCAACACTGAATTCATTTGATCACTCATGATCGAGGTACACAATGGACAGGCCTTGGAAGTGTGGTAAGCAAGAAACACTTCCTACTGAATACAGAGCTAGTGGCTCAGGGGACTTAAGAGAGAGTACTGGTTTCAGAATTGAATAGGTTTAGAATCCTATATCTAGATATTTGGTATCATGCGACTTACAAGTTGCTAAAACCATTTTTTTTTGTCTCAGTGTCCCAATTTTTCAAAAAAGGAAAATACTTGAAAAGCCTATTTCACGGGGTTGTTGTCCTCAATGTGGTAATTAGCATACAATTTTAGAAAAATTCCTGGGCCACAATAACATTCAGTAATTACTAGTCATGAATATATATAGAAATTCCTACTTGAAGGGCAAGTAGATATGCAATGAAGAAAAAGAATTCAGATTAAGAGGATCAAACACAGTGCAACAGCTGGAGATCAGGTGTCAGGGGAACTGTTCTCTAAGACAGTGACCTTGGAACAGGAGAATAAACCGTAGAGGTGTCTGTGTGAGAATTCAGACAGGAACAAAGGCCTGGGGCAAGAAAGAGCTGCTAGCTAGGCCATGGGAAGGTGGCAGGGAAAAAGGGACTGGTGACAACAGGAATCAATTCCCACCTGGTTGAACCTATCTTTTAAAAAATACACGCACACACACACACACACACACACAAACACGCACACATACTGACACACACACATACACACACATACATACACACACACTCACACACACACACTCACACACATACACACCACTGACACACACACTGACACACACATACACACACACACACCCACACTACACACACATACACACACTGACACACAAACACATTGACATACACACATACACACACACACATACATACACACACACTGACACATACGCTAACACACATACGCTGACACACACACACATACACACACGCATACACACACTGACACACACATTCACACACATACACATATACACACACACTGACACACACATTCACACACATACAGATACACACACATACACACACAGACATACCACACACATACACAGATACACACTCACACATATACACACTGACACATACATACATACATACACATACATACACACACATACACACACATACACACATATACACACTGACACACACATGCACACACATACACATACACGCACACATACACACACATACATACTGACACACTGACACACATACACACATACACACACATACACTCACACACAAACACACGCAAAATCTGAAATTGTGAAAATGAGTTATATGAAGTAGAGTAATCCGAAAATGTCGACACAAAGTGGCATCTCTAAAGACTTAGATGAAGGGCTTCCCCGCTCATTTAGACTCAGCCTTCGAACAAAGCACGGCAGGTTTTGGTGCCAGAGTCCTCCCTTCTGT
The DNA here is from genome assembly GCF_011064425.1 of Rattus rattus. NCBI lineage: Eukaryota > Metazoa > Chordata > Mammalia > Rodentia > Muridae > Rattus > Rattus rattus. Next base: position 218,835,427 of record NC_046155.1, on the reverse strand, counting down.
TTCCTGGGCTGTTTGAGATAGGGTTTCTCTCACATGGTCTAAGTTGGCTTTCAGTGTTCTATGCAGCTGAACATGACCTTGAACTCTGATCCTCTTTTCTTCTACCTCCCAAATGCTGGGATTACAGGTAAGCACCACCATGCGTGGTATAGGCGATGCTGGGAATAGAATCCAGGGTCTTGTGCATGCAAGCGCTCTCAGAAATGAGCTACAAACCCAGCCCTCTATGTTGGCTCAGTCTCATAATGATGTCCTCTTAATGGGCTATATGTAACCAAACTTGACAAGTCTTCTGTGTAATCTCCCTTGGCTCCCATATATGAAATACTTCATATTTAATGCTGACAAGATAGCTGGCTGGCTGGTGATAGTATCCCATCACCAGGAAAGCAAAGGCAGGGGGATCAAGAGTTCAAGTCCAGCCTGACTTCATAGGGTTTCAGAAAAGAAATAGTTTAAAAAAGATTAAAGACTCGTTAAGGGTGTATGAACTCCTGAGGCAGGTGTGGATTAAGACAGCACATTTTCCCCTCCACGGAGGAAAGGATCATGAGCCACAGGAGGCCCTGGAGTTGGCTGAAGGCCTATACAGGTTTATAGAGTGGATAGCATAAATCGACAATATTCGGTTTCCGGTGACAAAACCAAAACCAAAAAAACCTCTGACCGTTTTGTTTTGTTTTGTTTTTCTTTCTATTCTGCAAACTTGGTTTTATAGAAGACCCGGCTTAGGAGTGGGAATTCAGCCTCGATTTAAGCGTCCACACCTGAGCAAGCTTCCCAGCTCCAGCGGACAGTGTAAAGCGATGCACTCCTCCTCGGTAGGTGCAAACGGGTAGGAACTGCTGCATGCCAGAAGCTGCCACACTCGAGCCCGCAGCCCGACCTGAACCCTCCGCATCCGATCGCTGGCAGACTGGTCCTCAGGTGCCCCTCGCCTAGGGTCCTGGCGGAGGGCGCCCAGGGCCACTGGCCGCGCCGCGGGGCTCCGGCCAGCAGGGGGCGCTGCGGCCCGCTCTCCCGGGAGCGGCCAAGCCAGCCCGGTGGGTGTTTCTCTCTCTCTCTCTCTCCCTCTCCCTCTCGCGCTCTCTCCTCCCGGCCTCACATCCGGGTCTGGAGCGCGGCCGCCGCTGTCAGTGCCGGGCCGGGGCGCAGTCAATGGCGGCTGAAGGAGGCGGAGCGGCGGCCACGCGCAGCCCCGAGCCCCCGAAACTTTAGACTTCCGAAGCCCCACAACTTCTCGGAGGGGGGTGCGTGGGCGGAAGGGGAAGCCGAGGCGGGAAGCCCGAGGGACGCGGCCGAGCCCCGAGCCGCCGCCTCCTTCCCCACGCCGAGCTTTGCGGCCGCGCGCCGCCGCCGCCGGCTGCCCCGGGCCACACGAGCTCGCGGCCCCGCGGGGAGGCCGTGCTGCACGCAGTCCCCCCGCCGGCCGCCCCGGGTCGCGGGGCCGGCGCCCGGGTGGTGCATGCTGGGCGGGGCGGCCGCCGGGCCGAGGCGAAGATGGAAGGCTTGACGCTGAGCGACGCCGAGCAGAAATACTACTCGGATCTCTTCTCCTACTGCGACATCGAGAGCACCAAGAAGGTGGTGGTCAACGGGCGAGTGCTGGAGCTGTTCCGGGCCGCACAGCTGCCCAACGACGTGGTCCTCCAGGTACCGCCGCGTCCCCGGCCGCGCGGGCCTCGGGCAGAGGGAGCGGGAGTGGGCGACGTTTCCAGGAGGGCAGGTTCCACCCGGGGGGCTCTCGTGCGGCGGGCAGAGGCCGCAGGTGCGGGTGCGCGGGGACTCCCGGAGGGGGAGGGGTCGCCTGCCGGGGTGGGGGCGGGGGTCTGCGGAGCCTCAGCCTGCATCCCTCGGTCAGCCTGTGCACGGGAAGAGCAACTTCCCCGGGAGGCTCTCGGCTTGCGTGCGGATCCTAGCTTCTGCTATGTGTGTTCCACATTCACAGAAGCTCTTCGGCTCCCGCACAATAGGAAAGTTACGAGTATAGGCAGGCAAAATGCCATATGAATTGGAGTGAGCCGAGCAGACTCGATGAAGTGAGTTTTGTTAAGGTATCCAAGAAGCAGGTTGGTTTTTTTTTGTTTTTTTTTTTTTCTTTTTTCTTTTAGGAAGCTGTGTTTGGGGAGGGGGGTTGCGACTAAGAAAATTTGAACTTCTGGCTAGTACTTGGCGTGTAGATAGATGTGAAAAGAACTTGTTCGTAGGATGGGTGGCCGATGTACCGTGGACAGTATCTTCTAGTGGGCTTTCCGAGTGTAGTTGGTGGAGCTCGTTCATTGGGTTTGGGATCTACTGGAACAGCTGGAATCAGAAGGTGGATATCCTCCTCGGTCTGTAGCTCTGCCCTGTAGCAGCAAGCACGGTTAGTGTAAACCTCCTTTGTCGTCTGTTTTTACAGGAGACTTCGTAGAAGTGCTAACATTTGTGATGAGCATTAACGCTACTGCCTCATGATTCATAGCTGCTAGTAAGAGCCTTTTTAAACGGCATGGGAGGAAGGAACCGTTTTAAGTTTTCATCCTAATATTGATCCCAAATCAGTTATCCGAATCTCCAAACACATGGAGATGGAAGTGGATAAAATGTAGGGGAAGCAGAACACTGGGGCAGAGGTTTTGTTTTACTTTGTTTTGAGACGGCTTCTTGCTTTATATCCCAGGCTTGCCCTGAACTTCAGGGTCCTGTTGCTCCCTCAACTGCTCAAGTGCTGGGATTACAGGTGTGGGCTGGGCTAGGAGTCTCCCCGGGCTTTTACTGTGGTCTCCTATCAAATAGAATGTGATTCTGGGCCAGCACTCCGTCTCCCCAGCCTTGAGTTCTTGTAGGCCCATTTTAGAGTGAAAGTCAGTTTGCTTAGAACAAAAACTCTAATGATATAAAAATTTCTACAAATACTTCGGATATAGACGATACCCTAGTGCCTACTGTGGTTTAGGGAACGAGTTCTTTCTCTCTGTTTTATGTTGTCTTTTTTTTTTTAAGCCTGGGGTGTGGTGGGGAAAGGTGAGTGTTTTAGGATAAGTAAGTCTAGGTCTGTGCTGCAGAAAAGGGCAACATAGTGACTATTTTAGGCTTTTGCCACTATTAACATTCTGCGAGGATTCACTGTTTTTGTTTTTTATGGCTCTCTTACAATGCTGAAACCAGTTTTAGCTTAGGTTCACACAACTGCCTGTAGTTTGCTGGTGGTCCTGTAGAGCTAGTGTCTTAATGGATTTGGTACAAAACCTACAGGTTCTGGTCAAAACATGCCCATTTATTACGGAAATAAGACATATAAAGGACTTAAAATCAAGGAGAAGCCTCCCATATTCTATCTTAGCTTATGTCTTTGGGGCTCAGACTTGACAGAGAATGACTTTTTGTCGTTCTCATGGTGTACAGGATTTTTAGGTTGTTTAAATATATTGTCGTTCAGGGTATAGAAGTTAGCATTGATTAGCCTCCAGCTGAGGTATGTTCAATAGATCCAGCTTATTTTCATATTTTACTCAATTGTATCGGTATTTGAAAATAACTTTCTATTGTTTTGTGCGTGGAGAGCTTAAGTAGCTTAAATATTTGGGATTCAGTCGCACATTGGGAACCGTAGGAATCCCCGGAGCCAGACTTTCACAGTACTATGTTCAGGTTGAGTGTCCCTGATCAGGGCATCTGTAATACTCCTAAACTTAAAACTTTGTGGGCCAAAATAGCACAAGTGGAAAATTCCACATCATGAAACTTTCTTGTATTCATAATTATCGTTTTTTTTTTTTAATTTACTCTCAAACTGTGGGACCACCGTGTACATGAGACATAAAGAGAGCTCTTTAAACTTGGATCCCACCCCCAAGGTATCTCATTGTGCATACACAAACATTCCGAAATCTGGAGGGGAGAGTTGAAACTCAAAACACTTCGTTTTCAAGCATCGCTGATAAAGGATTGCCAACCTGTACTGCATAGCAATCTGGAATCTCGAAGGCAGTTTACTTAAAATTTGGCCTAAGACATAGAAATGTGAGACAAGGGGAATGTGGATTTAGTTTCTCTTATGGGAGTTTGAGATTTTCTGAAAACAGCAGTCCATGGCTTTCAGTGAGAAGCATTTGGGGTAACTCAAACAAAACACAGAGTTCTGTTCCCTTTGTCAAGCTAGATATTGGGGGAAATTAACAGAAGCACAAGGTGCCCTGAGGGCTTTGTAAATTGCAGGACCATTCAGGTGTAAAGAAAAGGGTACCTGGAGGAAGCACTTTGGGTTCACAAGCACAAAGGAAATAAAAACAGGACATGATTCAGATGGACTTCTAAGTTGGGATGGGGAAGAAAGTTGGGCTTCTGGGCAGGGGAGAAATATGACCAAAGTGGACCTCCTCCGAGCCTTTTCAAGGACTAGTAGATGATAAGGTTTTACCTAAGCTGAAATATGTTTGGAAATAATGAAACAGTTAGGAAGAGTTCCTATTACTGAAGACTGCAGGCAGGAGATTTCATACATATTTCAGTAGGCAGTGCAGAAGCATTGGAAATTTTTGGCTTTGAGTGGTAGAGTAGAGGATAGGGAAGGAGGCTCTTACAAAGGTCTGACATGGGTGCTGGGTAATGGGTGCCCAAACCAGAGTGACAACACTAGAATGGAAAATAAGGGTAGTGTCTTTCTGAAGAGCAGCTGGGGTCCTTAGTTGTTACTGTGTGAAGTACCTTGTGGGGCAACTCATAATTGAATCCAGATGATCACGACTGGACGGGCAGCTTTGAACTAACTGTGAAGGGTATTTGAAAGAAAGGGTTCATATAGAAAGTACTCTAGGAAGCTTTTGTCAGTGCTACAACAGAGGTTGTTATCTTGGGGCTGATTTTATATCAAAGATAGGAAATGGTGAGGAACTGGACAGTAACACACAGAGCATGGGTCATGGGGCTGGTGACAGGATTCCATGGTAAGGGCATCTGCAGTTAAGCCACTGCAGTGCCCTGCGTTTGATCCTCAGGACCTGCAGGATGGAGGCGGAGAGACTCCCAAGACCAGTTATGACTATGCCTCACAGCTGCCCATTAATTATTTTTTAAATAATAAAATATTTAAGAACAGCAAGAAACAGGGTAAGAGAGAACAGTATATGGGGAGTGGTTTTATACTCTCGGGCCAGTTGTCGATGTCTGAAGATATTTTGGGTTGTAATAAAATGGGGAAGGAATGGTTTTGCTGGCATGTAGTGGGTAGAGGCCAGAGATACTGTTTAATAGCCCAGAGTGCATGGGACAGCCTGTAGAACAACTGTCTGGCTCAAGACGTCAGTGCCGTTGAGATCTGAGCCCTGACCTGGAGTCTGACAGAGAACAGGAAATGACTAGTTACAGGAGTTGTCCTGAAGGCAAACTTGGTTAAGCATGGCCGATTTGGCGTAATTTGGATGGGAGAGATGGTGGCTAGGATTCCTGTTGGACACCACTCCAATTAGAACAGGGGCAGGATGGGGCCTGGTGTTGTAAGGAGGAGTGGGGAGTGTGACTGCAGGCATTTTGGGATGTTGCTAACCTTCATCAAGTAGGAACAGGTATTTTATTTATGGTGAATGTTGGTTCTGTTCACCAGTTGGCCGTCACTTCCTCACATATATTGAGGGCAGGGAGCAGACAGTGTTTTACATACCTATTAGGACCTTGATTGATCCAGTATTTTTCAACATTTGTTAATAAAAGTCACGAGAGAGGGCTGAGTCATCTGGAGAAAGCAGGGTAGAGAACAGAGAACAGAGAGAGGGCCTAGAGCTGAAGGGGGAGGAGCCGGCATTGAGTGCCCACTGGGCTCCCCTACCAGGCAAGCCCTTCTCATGCAGGCTCTCACTTGACCCCTGCACAGCGCTGGGAAGTGGGGGCCATTTTTATTAACAAGGAACTTGGTAGGCAGAGAAGTTAAATAACCTGTTTATGAATAGTGAATGTCCTATCCTTTCCTTCCCGTTGTCCCTTGCCCCCTTGAAGCTGGTTCCTCACTGTTGGGACCTCTGAAGAATGGGTTAAGTCATTCAGACTTTGATTTGCTTGCTTGAGTTACATACACTCTTTCTCTTTTGAATAGTGAAGGGTTTAATTTATAATGATGTCTCAAAACAGTCACTTCAGAGAGAGGTAGATTCTTGTGGTTGCTTTCCTGGGTACAAATTGACACAGTTTTATAGTATACTGTCAAGACATCTTAAGGGATATCATTACACGTGTTAGTATCTGTTACTTTTAAAAACTATTTATTCTGTGTATACAAGTGTTCTGTCAGTGTATGTGTCTGTGTAGCATGAGCGTGGCTGGTGCCCACAGAGGTGAGAAGAGGATGCCAGACTCCTGGGAGCTCGAGTTAGAGAATATTGGTGTCACCACACGGGTGCTGGGAATTGCTCTCAGGTCCTCTGGAAGAGCAAACCAGTGTTCTTAACCATTGAGCATCTCCACAGCACCCAAGCGTGTGTTTCTTGAGACAGGGTCTCCCGACGCAGCCAAGGCTGGCCTGGAACAGCAGAGTAAAACATATTTGGGGGGCTGGAGAGATGGCTCAGTGGTTAAGAGCACCGACTGCTCTTCCCGAGGTCCTGAGTTCAAATCCCAGCAACCACATGGTGGCTCACAACCATCTGTAATGAGATCTGATGCCCTCTTCTGGTGTGTCTGAAGACAGCTACAGTGTACTCATATAATAAATAAATAAATAAATAAATAAATAAATAAATAAAAAAATATTTAAAAAAAAAAACATATTTGGGGGTAAAGGGTTTGTTGTTGAAGATAGTGTCAGTAGACCAGGAGGAGGAGCGAAATAGTTTGACTGAAGATCTGACCTCAATATTTAATTATCAATTTAGCCATTTGCTGAAGATTTTCAGTGTTACAGCATTAAACTTAACTTTTCCAGAAGCAATTTTTTTTTTTAAAGAATAAGAAAAGTATATTCTTTACCACATTAATCAGTATGCCTTCTTGGCTTTCACTTTAAAAGAAAAGAAAAAAACTCTTTATCTGGGAATTGTCAAAACTTACCCAGACTTTGAATGTGTGATTTCGTGATAAAGCTTTGAGTACTAGCTGTCCTTTTCCTGCAGTTTGCCAGCAGTGTGCCCTTTTGGGTCAGCGTGCTGAGCAGTAGCTGGAAGAAGTGTTGAATAAGATACTAACTTAATGCGAGGAAAGCAACAGCAATGAAATGGAAACCGGCTTTTCTCTTGAAACTCACTTGAGTTAGTTATGAAATCTGTTAACTAGTAAAATAGCTGAAGTGGAATTATAAACCTTATTTATGCATCGGATATTAGAACTATAACCTTACTTATGCACCAGATATTAGAAACAGTAAAATGTCAGTTTGCTGCTCTCAAGACATGGGTTTTTATTTTTTGTAAGTTCTAAGTCACTGTCTATAAAGAGTAAAACTGTACACCTGAGTGGGTCAGACGTCCTCCATGCACTGCTGTAAAGAGTACACACACCGAGTTAGCAGGCATCCCCATGCCCTGCACATATGAGGAAGCCACAGCTGTCGTCTTCACAGTGTCGGCCATGCTTGCTTCTGGAATTCATGTGCTGGCTGGAGGCTTGCCTTCCTTCATGCCCAGCGTCTTCATGTTGGGGACCTTACTGCAAGCACTGTGACAGTAGGAAAGAGCATAAGGAGTACCAAACAGAGGCCGGCCTCAGCCAGTTCTGTGACCGCCACAGTCGGTTCACCTGAATCACCGCACATGAAGTGGCCGGGGTGGGTTTTCTGGACTCCTGATTGAAAAGATTGTCTTTTCCCACGGTGGCTACTCTGTCCAGCCTTACCCATGAGAAGGCACGCGGTGTGTGTGCTGCCCACCGCTGTAACACTTCAGCTGCGCTCTTTGCAGTCCGTGAGTGACCTAAGGCGGGAAACCTATTCTGTGGTGACAGCTGGCATGCTGTGGTGACAAACAGAAGAGGAAACTAAGGCGAAGATTGTATGAGTTCTTCAAGGTGTCTGACCAGTGAGTGCTTGAGATGAGAAATGCGCCTGGCCTCCAGCCTTTATCCTTTCTTATGGTGCAAGTTCTGCGGCCTTGCCTCAGTGTGGTGGCCCGAGTGAGAATGGCCGCTGAGGCTCACACGTCTGAGTACTCGGGTCCCAGTAGGTAGAACAGTTTGGGAAGGATTGGGACATTGGACCTTTTTGGAGGATGTGTCACTGGAGATGAGCTTTGTGGTTTCAAAAGACCCTTTGCCCGTTGTCTCTCTTGGCCTCCTCCTTGTGGGTCAGGGTGTGAAGTCTGTTACTCCTGTGCCCTGCACGCCTTTGCTCTGTCATGAACATTAACCCTTTGAAACAGCCCAAATAAAGGCTGTCTTCTGTAAGTGGCCTTGGCCATGGTGTTTTACCACAGCAACAGAGAAGCACAGGGCACGGCGATGGCTGTCTTCATTAGGGTCTTCCTGTCTCCCTCTGAGGAGAGATGTGTCTGGCGAGGCTAACGCCTACCGTATCCTTTAAGGTTGGTAAATTGCAGGGCCTGGACTTTAAAAATGTGCATCTCTTCTGCTTTGTTTCAAGAGTTATCATACATTTAATTTGAAGTGTGTGTTGTTAAGGGACAAAGTCAGATTTTGTTATTGTGGTTTTTGAGTTATTGAATCCTTAGGGATTCTGGTGAACACATTGGACATCTGCTTAGAAGACACAGTTATGCAACATTTTACATTTAATCTGGTGTTGCCGGCCTGTCCTAGCCTGGTTAAGCTCCAGAGCTCCCTAAGTTAACACAGTCTTATAGTGCGAAACACTGAAGACATCTTTCTCAAGTCAGTTTTATATAGTACTTCTGTGGCCATGCTTGTAATCAGCTGTTGTCTCCACCACTGTGTGTTGTACCTGTGGTAATGTTGAAAGGAACGGTGTACACACAGAGAACCATTGGTGAGAGGATAGTGAGACAGAGGTGAGCGGGAACACAGCTCAGGGCAGGATGGGCAGACAGTGATAGGGATGGGGGGCAGTGAGCCGCAGAGCAAGGGAACTGTCTGAAGCTATGACGAGACTATGTGTTGAAGATGAGAAGCTGTGACATTAATGGACAAAAGAACAAGGAAGGAGCCAGTTACTCTGGGGAGTTACGGTTTTAATGGAATCAGAATCTATAAAGTTTTATTCAGAGGAGTAATATCTAAATTCTGTTTTTAAAGACCTCATAACTTTAAAAAAAGGATTTATTTATCATATATACAAACATATATATAATATATACATATATGTGTGTGTGTGTGTGTGTGTGTGTATTTGGGGGGGTCTGTCCTCATGCACATCAGAGGAGGGACCCAAATTTTCTTACAGATGGTTGTGAGCCACCGTGTGGTCCAACTCAGTGTGTCTGGAAGAACAGCCAGACTGCACTTCATCCCTGAGCCATGTCTTTAGCTCTCCTCCGCACTCATAACTTTATAAGTGAAGAGAGTACTGAGGACGGTGAACAGATTGGTCAGTGGATATGCGGGAGTCCACATGGGAAACAGCAGTGGCTTAGATTACAGAGAGGCAGTAGGAGGGGGAGTGGTAAGATTGTTTAGTTAGAAATAGGACGCCATGGTAATGAGTTTGATATGGAACTTGAGAGAGGAGGAGGAGCATAAGGGTATTGTTGGTGTTGGGAAGGAGTGGGGTTTAGGGGATGCTATTTTGGTAAAAGAGTAGTGATGCATTTGCAAGTTCCCTTTTGTTCACTTTAAATTATGGAAATCTGTGTCATGAACTTTACCATCGATGACCCACACATCTTGAGAAGATATTTATCTCTTAGAGGAAGAATTGAAGATTTTTAGATTGTTGGCAAATTGAAAACAGTAACTGATGAAAATATTGAAGAAAAGACTATAAAGAAAAAAATGTCTGGAATCGAGTCTCAAGGACCACTGAACATTTCAGGTTGGGAAGCAGAAGCCTTAGGGTGGGAAGCTAAGAACAAGCAGGGTGGTTGGAGGAAGGTGGGGATGCAGGATGCACATCCTGCCCAAACTGCAAGTGTTCATGCGGTGAGCACCAGCTGCTGAGCCTGGCTGAGAGACTGAGAAATGTGGGCAGAGATGAAGCCATTGGATTGGTTTAGAAACTCAATGTAGCTTCCATACCCCTGTTTCATGGACTACTTTCAATAGATGCCAGGTTTGAATGACCTGGGGATTAGATAGCCAAGGGCCTAGAGGTAGGGCCTAGAGGTAGCTTTTTGAAAAGTCATTTGCCCATGAAAGTGAACAGATCCAGGGCAGACCCAGCTGAATTGAGGGGAGGAGTGAGATTTAAAGGAAATCTTCACAGAGGCATAATTACAGCTGTTCCAGCTGTTTTCCTGCTCTCTTCATAGTCGTCTTCCTTCTTTTCCTCAGCAGTCCGGAGAGAGTAGGGATGGTCTGGATCCTGACCACGCAGTCTTCTGGGAGGAAAGAGCTCATTCTTTCGATTTTAACCCAGGGAGGCAAATAGGAAGGTATGTAGATTTAGTGGAGAAATGGTCCAGCCAGTGGCTTCTGCTTTCTCCCGAGACAAGATTAATAGTGTAGTTTCAGAAAATCAACATACAATACGAGGAAACATTTGTTGTAGTGTCAAGAAGATCTAAAGTTTTAGGGATGAACTATAAAATATTTAACACAAAATCTGAAGATTTAAACTGAATATGTATCTAGGTTGGGAGGCTGAATATTAATATGTAGATTTTAACAAAAATCCTTGTGGTTTGTTGAAACAGTTAAGCCAGTCCCAAAGACTTATGAAGAGATACAGGAACAAAATTGGAGACTTGATCCTTCTCATTCTAAAAATTGACTACACTGCTATGCTAACCAGGACAGGATGATTGACCAAAGATTAAATGCATACATAGATCAGTGATCAGAATTGAGAATTCAGAAATAAGCCTTTATATGTAAGACTAGTTTATTTTGTGGGGATGTGCGTGGATATTTTATTGGGAAAAGGGTATTCTCAGCAGATGCTTCTAAAATGGCTAGATTCCTGTGTACTTAGGGGAAAATGTACTTAAGCATTTTGTTTATAAATCACAAAATAACAAAATATACAAAACTTAAAATAGATTATGTGCTTAATTGCAAAATTTAAATCCATGAAACTTCTAGATGAGTGACTTTGGGTTAGCCTGAATTCTTACATATGACACTAAGATCATATGAACTTTGAAAGAAAAAAAAGTATGAATTGGATTTTATCTAAAAAACGTTCTTAGCATTTAATATTGCAGAAGATACTTAAGAAAGTTCAAAGGATATAGACTTGGAAAGATTTGCATATTATAAACATGGTAAAGGTCTTTCATCTAGAATATGTTATTACTAATTAGGGAGCTGCGTATTAAACCACAGTGATATACTGTCACTAGAAAGGCTGTGGTTAAAGTCTGATAATACTTAGTATTGGCACTGTGAAAAGAGACAGTACTTTCACACTGCTCCGGGGAATGTAATCGTCACCGAGCTGTGTTGTAAAACACTGGCTTTAAAACGAGCATGAACTTCCTAGGAATAAGATACTGTACTCCTATGCATCTACCCAAGAGAATGAGAAAATGTTCCAAGCGTTCTTTGTTAGAAAATTTACAAATGCACTATTCTATAGCAAACCTGGAAAAAACAACCCAAGTACCCATCAATTAGTAATTAGCAAATAAAATGTTATATCCATAAAGCAAAATAATACTCTGCCATCAAAAGGAACACAAATTTGATATACATTGCAACAAAGATAATGGAAGAAACATACTAAATAAGAGAAACCAGACATAAAAGAGTACCCGTTGTATTGCATCATATGAAATATTTGAAAACTACCTACGGAAAAAATGTCTGGAAAAGATCCATAGAAACAGATAGTGATGGAAACAGATATTGATGGTTCTCTAATGCCAGGGCAGAAGGGGCAGCCTGGAGGGAATCAACTTTGGGATAAGAAAAATGATAACCGCGGCTTATGTGATGGTATTCAGCACTAACCTCTGCAAGCTGTATTGTGGTTGAATTTCATGGTGTGAAAACTGTGCTTCACAGCTCTTTTTTTTTTAAAATCATGAATTTGTCATTTTGAAAGTGTCATGCACTATGGATTTTACTGTGAATATAGTTTTATTTATCAAGCTTCAGCATAATTTAATGCAAACTGGCGTTTGGTGAGGGACTTAGGTTTTGAGGATAGACGTGATCTGTAGCTTGTCACACGAAGAGTTGTTAGCACTGTCTGCTGGTTTGGCCGTTTTTGCTCTCATAACTTACACTGGCCCAGATATACTGTGTAGTTGGGGGTCACCTTGACTTCCTGGCCCCGCTGCCTCCATCTTCCAGTGCTGGGGTAACGGGCACGCAGCACCACGTCTGAGCACCAGTAATGAGTACCGGCTAGCATTTGTGCATTCTGGTCTGTGTGTCAGGACTGTTCTTCACACTCTGTATATATGAATTTCCTCCTCGAAACTCAAGTGATCCGTCCGTGTTGGCCTCTAGAGAGCACCAGGTCCACGAGATGCCATTATAGTCAGTTCACCTACTCTGTGAGCACCGTGTTTGTTAGAAGGGGCTAGAAATGAAGACGTAGGCCGAATCTGGACCAGTTTCTGTCTGGACTTTGGGTGCAGATTACGTGTTTGTATACTGTATACTGCTGTGATAAAACATGACTGGGGACCTTACACAACGTTTATGTGGGGCTTCTGGCTCCAGAGGGTTAGAATCCATGATGCTGGGACAGAGGGCAGGAGCCTGGAGCCGCAGCCAAACCACAGATTGGAAGCAGAGAGGACTAACTGAAAGTGGCAGGAGTTTTGTGATACCTCAGAGCCCACGCCCAGTGACATTCCCCCTCCAGCAAGGCCACATCTCCTGATCATTCCCAAAGAGCCACCACTTGGGACCAAGTATTCAAGTGCCCAAGACGCAGTGAGCGTCTCATCCACACCTCACAGATCATAGGGCACTTATATACTTAATTGGGATGTCATAGTTTCTGGGAAATGACAGAAATGTAGTACCCCAAATATGAATTTAAAATAATGATGTCTGGCAAATTACAATCTTAATGCATAGTAGTCTCTACTACTTGGTGACTGAAAAATCAGTCTGTCACTGTCCTGACTCTGTAGACAGCTGGCTTTAGATGAGCATCTTGGTGGCGTCTCCATTTAATTCCTGAGTTTTCCTAGGTAGCCAGATCTTGGGTCCAGACATCACAATTATGCTCCTTTGTGTAAAAATTGGTTGTAAAGAATACTGCTCTAATAGTGATTTGATTGTCACTACTGTTTGCCTGTGAGCTAAGCAAAAAGTCAACATGGATGTTGACATATCAGTAGACTTGAAAAGGGAAATTATTGCCTAGAAACACAGAGCATTGGTGAGGGTTTTTTATGTTGAGTTCATGACTTGGGGGCCAAGGACTCCATGTTTTGAGGGCATGTTGTGCTGCTCCATTATGATCTAGAGTGAGTGTTTGTTCTAGAGTATTACGTTATGTCTCATAGGAAAACATTAAACCTTTGTAACTTTCCATGTCAGCAAACATTGAGCTTAGTCAAAATAGAGCAGACTTTGGAATGTGACAGCTTCCGACTCGAATCTCTGCGTGGTGCTTATTAACTTCTCAACCTGATCTGGTAAGCGAGCCTAGCGAGACTGTTTCCTGTTAATCCCAGTTCTGGAGGATTGGTAATGGACGCCAGCCGGAAGCGTGTGTGGACAGTGAGCATGGGGTCTGGTTCTTAGAATGAGACCAGATAGGTTTCATTAGCTCAGCCCTGCTCTGCATGAGGACCTGGAATTTGCAGTGTCTTCCTTTAATAGTAGAAAGGCCGTGACACCTTTGCTGCTGGCACAGGGCTCTCCCGTCTCTGAGCCTGCCAGTGATCCTTTTACTTTCCCTGCGAGTGTGCAGTTGAGTCGAGGGCTTTTCCAAAGTGAAATGCACACAATAAAGAGCCCTGTTCAGGTGACTGTGAGGTGGTGAGCCCATGGCGCTGCAGAACAGCGGTGCTGCCGACAGATGCAAGCAGAGCGAGGAGCTCCTGGCTGTTGCTGTTTTGGGGTTTTGGGGGGTTTGTTTGGAGGCATGATGCTGGATTTTAGATACATAGAGTAAGATACCATGTTCGCGCCATCTAGGCAACAAGGTTAGGTGGACTTTGAAAGGCTGACGGTGGCAGTTGGGCGGTATAGAAGCATGTGCCAGGTAGCGGGTAGTTCCTCAGGGGTAGACTTAGTGGTAGAGATGTCTCCCTGAGTTTAGCATCAGTGAGGGTAGTGCTAGTGTGTCCACTGGGGCACAGTAGGTCTTACTACATGAAGCTCTCTGTATACTGGCTTTGAGTTTGTGGTGGTCCTTACAGCTGTCTCCCAAGTGCAGGGGTCAGGGTGGCTGTGTGGAAATAGTATCTCTGTAGCGTCATCTCTACAGAGCTGGAGCAGCAGGGCTGTCAGGAGAACTGACCCCAAGGAATTGGCCCACGGGCTTTCTGACCTACCAGCTCTTGAGGATCATCAAAGCATGCGTTTCCTTAGAAACTGGGCAAGGCTAGCGGTATGTGGTTCCGGCTGGGGTTAAGTGGGTGCTGTGCCGTGAGAACCGTAAACTCCAGGGATTTGTTGGTGCCAGCGGACGGGTCTGCTGTGCTGCTGCAAGGACCACTCCTCAGCTGAAGACAGCCCCTGTGTGTTCAGGGGCCTTGGAGTCACTTGCAAACAGCTAAAATATACAATCACCCGCTTATTTTCTCACTTCTTATCATTGCCCTTAGCCACGTATTTCAAATACTCATCTGGGTTTCCAAATGTCATAAATTATTTGACATTTACAAAGCCCATTGGTTCTGTAACTGATAATCGGTGGGACCTTTCTGTACATTTTTGAAGAGCATAACTTTCATTAGCTGAAGAAAAGCAAATCAGTACCTACTCAGTAAGCATAAAGAAAACGTATATATTTAAAATCTTACGTGGTATGTATGTGAGTGTGGCCTAGAGAACCATACTGGGGATGCCTCTTGCCTTCCACCCTGGTGAGGCAGGGCCCTTCCTCCTGCAACTGTGCTGGTTGGGAGCCGCCTCTGCTGCTGCTGGTCTTGCTGCAGTGGTGCTGGGAATACACTGCCCGCTGAGCCGTCTCCCTGGTCATTCCTGACCCTCAGATCCTAAGCATCCCTTCTACACATGGAGCTGTCTAATCTTACTGACCTTCACTTTCTGTGTGTGCATGCATGTGTGTGTGTGCGTGCATGTGTGCATGCAGGTGTGTGTGTGTGTGTGCGAGTGTGCGTGCGAGCGTTTGCATTCCTGGGCGAGCACGTGTGTGCAGGTGTTTGAATATGCAAGTGTGGAGCCAGAGAAACACTGGTGGGGAGCCTGTTTCCTTCTGACCTGTGGGCCTGGGGACGGCGCTCAGAAGGGCGAGTGCCCGCCCTGCCCTTCCAGTCTTGCAGGCCTCTGAATTTTTTGAGGGCTTGCTTAGCTTCACAGAAGACTGAAACTTGGCTGAGTTCCATAATATGCTTTCTATATTCTTACTATATAGACAGCAGCTTGTGCCTGAAGTATGAGTATGGTCAACCTGTATAATGTGTTAGTGAAGGAAAGAGGCAAGGCCTGAGGCATCGGAGGGCCCTCGGAAGTAACTCGGCTCAGTGTTGAGGGCCTTAGAGGAGGAAACGAAGGCGACTCCTGAGCAGTCTGTAGATTGCGCCTTTTAAAATGTTTTCTTGTTAAGTTTGGACTGGTTCCTGCTGGCACGTTGTTTTACACTCCTTGTCATTTCTTACTATATTCTTCAGGCATAGAGCGAAGCTCTTCTCATGATAAGTTCCTTTCTTTCTTTCTTTCTTTTTTTTTAAGATTATAAACCAGCTCACTTCTAAAGTCCTTTGATCTCATTTGTCACGGAAGTATTTATCTGTAACAATCTGAATCAAGGTACAAACAGTATTATTGTATTATATGAGGTTAGATATTCAAGATAACAATGTAGTACTCACATATAAAATACCATGTTTGTGTGTGTTTGCTTACGTATTTGACCTCAGCTTCTGGAACTTCCGTGATCGTCCCAGCAGGTAGCTCTCCATCTGCACTTTTCCAACACTGCCCTTTATGTTCGTGCTTGTGTAACCTTCAGTGTTTTCATTTGTCATCTGTACATTGACAGATATGGCCGAAGCTGCCGAGATAACCGCCGTCAGGAACACCGAATACACTTACACTGCGTTAAGGCATTGTTACCTCAAGATTTTGTGTTTGCTTTAAAAAAGTCTTCTTGTTTTTGATTTGTAGCATGGCTTAGTTAGAGATGTACTCTAGTGATAGAATGATGTTCAGAACCCTGGCTTGATCTCTAGCAGGAGCTAGGGACAGAGAGGGGGACATGCCATCGCCTACTTTAGCATTAGGCTTACATGAGTATGTCTGTGTAGATTCATAATATAAATAAGGAGTAGGTTAGTGGTGATTTCCATTTAACTAGTTCTCTTGGAGTAAGGTCAGAATTCTCCCAAGAGGTACGGTGAGAGGAGTCTTTGAAGTGCACTAGGTAACTAGTCAAGCTCTGTGAGCACAAACTCAAGGCTGTTGGCCTATGGTTTTGGTTTTGGTTTGGGGGGTTTTTTTGGTTTTGTTTTTTAAAGGTGCCTGACAGCTTTCCTCCTATGTCCGGCTCCAGCCTGATTGGCATCCTAACGTGGACTTACTTTATGCGTCAGCTCAGCAGTCCGTCTGTCTGTCTGTGGCAGAGCTCGTGCTTCTCATCAGGCATCAGGCTGCATCCTGCCTGCAGCACCTCTTTCCACATCCAGGGTGTTCCTCATCCCCATGAACTGCCTTCGCTTTGCTAGGCTTTGGAAGGCTTTGGAGACCCTGATTTGAACAGTGTCATGGATTCTCAGACATGGGATCCCTCCCAGTCAATTGTGTCTCAGGGTTTCTATGCCTCAGTGAGACACCGTGAGCAAAGCAACCTAGGGAGGTAAGGGTTTATTTTATTTTACTCACACTCCATGTGTAACAGCTCACCTTCAGAAGCAGTGAGGGCAGGAGCTCACCCAGTGCATGAACCCAGAAACAGAAGCTGACGGTTTGCCCAGCCTGCTTTCCTACAGAGCCCAGGACCTGTCCAGGGATGGCCCCACCCACAGTGGGCTGGCCACTCCCTCGGCAGTCACTAGTAAAGAAAGCTCTGGAGGCTTGCTGCAGCCTGAACTCAGGGAGGCGTCCTCAGGTGACATAGCCAGTGCAGTGGTACCATGCGGAGCTTGCCCACTGCGTGCTGCGTCACCAGTGCATTCAGAGCTCATGACATAAAGTTCAGATCGTTTTCGCTTCCTCCTTACCTTTTCTTTCTTCTTTCCTCCATTCTTCTCTTCCCCTCCCTCCCATCCTCTTTCTCCCTTCCTTGCTTTTTCTCTCATCCATCCTTCCTTCCACCCTTCCTTTCTTATATCTCTTTTCTCTCTTCCCCCCTCCTTTGGTGTCCTAAGTGGTCTCAAATTCACAATCCTCCTGCCTCAGCCTCGTAAGTGTTGAGATTACAGGCTTCTACGTATCAGAAGTTCAGACTCCTTTTCTTTGCTGATGACCGGAGAGGAGCAGAAATGCACGTGGAAGTGTAGAAAGCACAGACAGCTCTTTAGGGCTAGTTGTTGCTTCGCACATCCACTCAGACCAGGAGGGTGAGGAGCGAGGCCGGCCTCCCCGGGCAGGGAAGTGGAAACTGTGGGCGGTGAAGTCGTGCTTGGCTGGCTTGCTGCCTCGCACTGAGGGTGCTTTCCCCACCCCAGTCAGCATTCTGGGCATGAGGAGAGAGGCAGTGAGAGCAGAACAAATAGCCCTGAGTTCTGAGCTCTGGCTTTGCTGATGTGTTTGCCTGTGTGCCAGTTCCTTCTCCCTTTGAGAACTTTTTTAACCTTTTTTTTTTTTTTTCCCCCGGAGCTGGGGACTGAACCCAGGGCCTTGCACTTGCTAGGCAAATGCTCTACCACTGAGCTAAATCCCCAACCCCCGAGAACTTTTTAAAAGTGTAATAGCAGACTGAGATTAAGAGCACCCGACTGCTCTTCCAGAGGTCATGAGTTCAATTCCCAGCAACCACATGGTGGCTCACAACCATCTGTAATGGGATCTGATATCTGAAGACAGCTACAGTGTACTTATATATAATAAATAAATAAATCTTTAAAAAAAAAAGAAATTTTAAAAAACGAAAAGTGGGAATTTATCTACAATTACGAGGATTAGCTGTGGCAGACTCTGGTGTCCCAATACTGCAGCAGGTTCTTGCTCATGAAATACGATATAACTCACGGAGAGTTTCCGAGTCACGGGGTACAGGTAGAGCCACAAATGAATTGTGGGTGAGGGTGCCTTTACAGTGTCACTTCAGGGTAGCACAGTTCCTAGCCTAGGCCATTGCAGCGTGGGCCATGTCAGAACTGCTCTGCGAATCTGCAGGAGCAGAAGCGGAAGTGGTTGTAAACCTTTGCAGTAGACGAGCCCGCCCTCAGAAAGAGTGGTGGCTGAGGAAGGGAGGCTCTGCTTAGGTTTTCTGTTCACTGCCCACGGTTTTAAACCACTGGAGTCAGAGATCTTTTACTTCTTTGATCCCATTTCCCTCTTGACTTAATTCTGGAAGGAATCCAAACCTGTGTTTCTCACTCATACCTAACAAATGGCTAAGCTGTAATTGGCGTACTTACCAGTGATGTGAGGTGGTTAGTGTCTGCAGTGTCCTTTGCTTCCAGTGTAACTCTCTTGACTCTGCACATCCACTCTTCTCGTCTCTTACTGACAAAGAACAAATGACTCCTGTTTCTGCTTGCTCACCATGGACCCTGTTTTCCCTAAGTACTAGTCGTCTACCTTCTGCATTTGCCTTCTTTTCTTTAAAAGGTTTGTATTGTTACTTTAATGTGCACATGTGTATGTGTGTGCCTTTGTGAGTAAACAAATCTACAGGGCTCAAGTGCTTGCAGAGGCCCTTGGTATGGGTCCCTGGGCCTGGGTTGCAGGGAGTTGAGCTGCTGTGAGTTGTGAGGTGAGTATGGGTGTTGGGAACTGGACTCAGGTGCAGCTCTCTGCAAGAGTTGTGTGTGCTCTCAATCACTGAGCACTGAGCTACCACCACCACCCACCACCCACCCCCCTGCACGCGCGCCCTTTTCCCTTTTGGTTTGGTTTTGGGTTTTGGGTTTTGAGACAGTATTTCTCCATATACCCCTGGCTGGCCTGGATCAAACGCAGAGATCCTTCTGCCTCTGCTGGGATTAAAGGCATGTGCCACTATGTCTGGCTATTCGTAGAGTTCACTTTTATCCTACTTAACCAATCCAGACCTTTCTGTGGGTCTTTCTTTGCCTTATCACCTCCCTTGTTGTTGTCACGGGATGTCGTCTTGGTGGGTACTGTGTCTTTCATCCTGGTGCTGAAGGACTCTGTTTGGTGCCCCCGTTGTCTCCCTGCTCTTTCTCTTCTTCAGAATTAGCCTGGATTCCTTTCTTCTATTCTGCCTCAGGAACCCTTTGAGAGGGCTCATCTTCTCAGTGCTTTCTGGCCATGGTGTTTCCAGGTCTGACCACTCATCGTTGTACTGCTGCGGTGGCCTCAATCCCAGTGCACTCTGCAGTAGTCAGAAGAACGAGCGATTGGAAGATAGAGGGTACTCTTGAGTCCTGGTCTGTGAAGATTATCCTGCAGTTAGCACGCCTGGTTTGCTCTAGTTTTCTGCCTTGCGTTTCTTCATTACAGTCCTTACCCTGCTCTGTTAACTTTCCTATTTGGATTGCCTCTGGTGTTTCAACTTACCGAAAGTCTGTCCTTCTTGATGGTCCAGATCAGATTGCTTAAAGCACTGTTGTGGTGCCCCCCCCATATTATATACCTCTAATAAGTTCTTAAAATAGCAAATATTTACTATGCACTTGCTATAACAAGAATGTTAAGCTAATTGACTTATCTGTAACTTTAAATTTAGAAGTAGGTATTTCCACTTTTCTGCTGAGAAACCTGGAACTCGTAAGAGGCTACATGTTCAATGTGAACTGGGATCAAATCCAGTTCCCCCAGTGTCAGTAGTTACACTTGGGACAGCCCTGTGTCCTGACATATCTTTGAGACAATATACATATTGTTTGCAGTAGGGAAGATGGTCTTTGAACTTTTTGTCTACCTCCCAGTACCCAGTATATTTTGAATATTGATATGAGTACTGAAGAGATTTTGTTGAGGTGTTCAAGTCTGGTTTATTTCTTTGTGTTAGAACAGTCTCCAAGATGTCGACAGAAATGCAGTTCTTTAGACCTGGCCGTGTACTGGAGCCAGAAGGGAGGCGGCAGGCTCAGCCTGTGTTTGTTTCCCAAGTGTGGGATGTGCACCCAGAGAGATAACAAGCACAGTTGCAGAGCTCTCCCTCTTGTTTCTCACATCTCAGTACTCACTAGAGGAGCCAGCCGGCACCGTGCAGTTACCTTAATAAAGACCAGGAAGTCTTGTTACTGCTACAAGCACCTTTAGCAGACAATGGTACCAGGAAGCTGAATAACAGCTTTGTTTTATTGGCGTTATTGTTTTTATTTTCTATTTCTTTCCATTGAGACTTGTTTTTCATGTGTATTGTGACACGAAGTTCCTTTCTTGGTTTGAAGAACATAGTGCAGACAGAGACATACGTTGCAGTACCGTGCTCTGCAGTCGTAGAGAGGAGGCCACATGCCTTGTGGTCTTGTGCAAGTGTGCACTGGGCTCCTGCAGGAGCTTTTTCTGCATTGTGTGGTCTTCAGGACCATTTTAAGGACTTGTGATAAGCACTGGCACTCTGCTCCACAAGTGATAATTGCTCTCACCGCCACACTGTCATCTGTGATTTGTTCATCCTTTTATTAATTCAGATAAAACCTTCATAGAGTTTTAAAGTTGCATTTGAGTTCTCAGACTCACTACACAGGCTTTTCTGTGCGTCCGTTTTCTCATCTGTGCTAGGAGTAGTAACATGGCGCCTGCCTCACAGGGTTGTCTGAGGTAAATGAATTTGAGGAGTACCTTGCCTAGTGCCTCGTACTTGGACTAACCCTGTATAGGCATTTGCCCCCGACATCACCATCACCACCACTACCATCATCATCATCCCCCTGGAGGGAAGATTGAGTTTTGGGGACTCCTGGGCTTTGCTGGTTTATTCATATCATTTTAAGTTGAATGTTTGTGTGTGTGCATCTGACAGAGCTAAGTTACAGATTAGCATTGTCTTACTGTGAGTTATCAGTTATACTGTGAGCCTAACAACAGGCAAGGACAGTAAGAACTAGATCTTTAGTGAAACTACCGTGAGCCACCTTTAGCCTAAAATTATTGTACTGCAAATTACACAAACTCCAAAGTAGGGCACTGATAAACTCCCATCCATTCGGGAGGGGGAGGCGGCTGAGGTTGAATGCACCTTGAAGCTATGTGTGCAATAGCACTTTCTAATGGAGTGACATACCAAGGAACAGCTGATGCGAGCACGCACACGCGCACGCACACGCACACGCACGCACACGCGCACGCACACGCACGCACACACCCTATTAGCAGCAGTTCTTTAAAGATCATGGACTCATAGTTGTGTCACTATACTTACTATTTGTCTTCCAGGTTTTAATGTGTTTTTAAAGGACAAGTAGTGTATTATTTTACTCTCTGAGTCAGTTATGTTTCTAATGGTAAGTTATAAAAGAAGCAGGTTAAGCCAAGCTATTCCATGTTGCTTCCCCCAGCAAACAAAATTGGTCTTTAATGTGGAGGAAAATTGATCCTAATACAAAATTTAAAAATTACATAATGGGAAGTGTTCCATCAAAATATTTAATGCAAAAAACTGTTAAGGCAGTTGGAAAATATAAGTATTTACACTTGAGTTTCACAGAGGGCATTGTTCCTTTGGTGCCCATGTTTAGGACAGGGCTAAGAAAGTAACAAATTATTTTCACATCCTCACAGTAAATTTAACTTCTTTATTTTATTTTACGTCTGATATTTTGGTAGAAGCAGATTCTTAAAGATAGTGTAGTTTCTTATGTAAACAAAGATTTTGTGTGAAACTTGCATTTAGAAAACATTTGCATCTGAGGTAGAGAAGGCCATTTGTCCTATGGAGGCTTGATACCCCAGTGTAAGGGGACACTAGAGTGGTGAGGCAGAGGTGGGCGGGGGGAGCACCCACATAGAGGCAAAGGGACGGGGTGGGGGGTGGGATGGGGGATTTGCAGAAGGGAAATTGGGAAGGGGACAACATTTGAAATGTAAATAAATAAAATAACCAATAAAAAATACTTATGAGAAATGGATTCCCCCCTCCCGAAGAAGGAGGGGGGGGAGAAAACATTTGCCCTAGATCAGATTTTAGTAACAAAGCTTGTGGACTTCCATCTGGGTTTTGCTTTCTGACGAACAGTGCCTCTCTCAGAGACAGTAGGGTAGATGAGTCAGTGTGCCACTGAGCTTGGAGTACACCTTCTATAACATGATTGATGTGGTATTACTCTTAGAATCACTGTCTCTTTCTGGTTATCATCCATATCTTAAAATTGCTAATGGCATGGGTTGTTAGTGTGTTACTCTGAGTTGAGTAGCAAGTAATTATTTTCCATGCCGGTGTTTGCTGCTGGCCACAGGTAATGAGTATAGACCAGAACGATCACTGGGGCTGACTGACCTGATTCTGCTTGTTCACTGGTATTGCCGTCCTAGTGTGTGTGTGGCTCCTGGTTCTCCCCTGGAGGAGCAGTGGTGACCTGTACTGTGCAGTCTGGTTTACTTAACCTCTCTGCTTCTGTTGTCTCTCTGACATGGTCACAGAGTCTATGTCTTTGTGGGCTGTTACAAAGATTAAATTAGCTATAAAGTACTTAGAATGATGCCTGACCCAGTGTGAAATGTTTTATTCTAAACTGTTAGTTTTATAAGTTTCTATAAGGAAATGTTGTGGCTCTCTGTAGGCCCCCATGTAAATCAGGTTTGAAAAGTAGTAAATCTTCTTGAAAAATACTGCTTTTTAACTTAAACATCAGAAGTTTGGCTTTTCATGTTTCAGTATGCACTGTGGGCTCAGTGGATCGCTTGTCTTTGCAGGTTTGGAAGGGCAGGTGAAGGTCAGTGCGTGCAGACAGCCCTGGCTTACATCTCTTGTGCCCTGCATGATTGAATGTGCAAGTTTAGATGTAGGTTTTCTGTTGCCCCTAAGTGTAGGCCACTCACTGGGTTTATTTTACTGAACTGTTTTCAAAAACCACAGCACTGTCCAAAGGTAAACACTTTGAAGTTCAAGTTGCAAAGGTTATTATTTTCCTAGTTATTTTTACTTTTGTGATTTGTTTTCTCCTGTTAGCATGTGCTTGTAAGGTATCGTGGTGAAGGGGTGGGGTGAGGGCTGCTTCCTTTATGTAGCTAATACAAAAAAATGATTTTAATTGGTAATATGGTACTTAGATTGAGGTGCCAATAAACTTGAAAGGGAATCTCAATTTTTCACATTATAGTCCTTATCACTGAGGCTGTCACCGTGTTTTATTTGTTTAGATAACCTTGTAGGCATGATATAGATTACAACCAATAAACTGCTTATCGCTCCGTATGTACTGCTCTTAGCAGGGTAGACAGCTCATGAGTTTATGCCTAAAGCAAGTAGGATTGGTACTGAAAGTGATCACGTATTGCTAAGGGGGTCTTTGCTAACTACCTACTCGTGTCCACGGACTTTCCTGTTTAACATGTTGCCGTAGACCTAGTTCCTATTGACTGACTCAGCCAGCACAGTCCTCACAGTGCCTCTCCTTGGCAGGTAGACTAACTCCTGCCTTCTCAGTAGAGGGCCCTTCTAGGTCCCATAGCAGTACTGCAGTGCTGAGTTCTTAGGAGTCTCTGATAAGACCAATAGGGAATAAAAAGGTTGTAGACGACATTATGGTTGTTAATTTTATTTCTAACCCAAAACAGTTACATCTTTGCCCCATCTCTCCTCTCCCATCACACCTCCCACCCCACCTCCCACCCCACCACTCCCGACTCCACTCCCTCTCCGCCTCTTTTTCATTAGCTAAACACGTGTGGCTTCTGTTGGCGTTGAGGTAAATGCTGTCCCGTTCCCACATATCTGCTTCTGTAAGAAGTCAGCGTTTACTTGGTGCTTGCGGTGCTGTTCATCCTCACTGTTTCCTTTATTTTCAAGTTGAAGGTGAACATCTCTTTATTGTGTCTGTGTCATTTCATAATACCTGTGTGTGGAGAAGTGGATTGGTCTAGTTGATGTGTGTGTTCACTTACACTTTTTGAATATGTTTTCTCATTCTGTGCTTTAATTCTCTGACATAGAACAAGAAGTTGCTATTAAGGTATAGTAATTTTTCTGACAAATTTTTACATTTTGGGGGTGTTTTGTTTGTTTTGAAGTGATCTATAAAATAATATGTCATATCAACAGCACAACATGTAGGTTGTTTATTTACCTAAGGAGAGACTTTGGGATGCTTGGTGGAATAATTCTTGATGTACAAAGGTGTGGTTGAAAAGTACGATGAAGTTGTGAGAAGGGTTTTGAGAGAAAGATGGAGAGCAAGAGAACGTGCACAAAGAGGATGCCAGCTCAGGCTTGTGTGTGTGAAGAGGAAGTCACAGCAGGACAAAGCAGAGAGCAGTGGAGTCCTGACCCGAGGGTGGGAGTCAAAGGTCACTTGCATTGTGTGAGCAAAGCAGTAAGTGATTAAAGGTTTGGATACGAGGTGTAGTGAAGTGGTATGAGGTGCATGCTCTAGTGTAACTGGCAAGTGTTTCCAAAGGTTGGCCCAGTTGTATTTGTACTAGACTAGAGTTTTGGAGGGATCTGGCAATGAAGTTGGTCACCAGGAGGCAGTGAAAGTCACTCAGGAATGCAAGCATGACCATGCCATCAGTAAAAGATGTTCATTATGAGCTTATTCTCCGGACTGTGCTAAATTTAAAGGGCACTCACATATCACATCTAAAACGCTGATTGTGCAGAAGTTGCGGGCAGACTCCTTCCTAGTTACTAGAGATAGGGGAATAGGAAGGCGGCCCAGGGAAAGGGCATTGATCAGTGGGCGTTAGGTTAGTTACAACTGAGAAGTCGTGGTGCGTTAGTGCACAGTAGATGACCGTGGTGAACTTTAATGCACTACATTTTCCAAAAAGCCACAAGAAATGTTTGGAACAATTTCACCACAGAGAAATGACAGACGTTTGAGGAAATAGAGATATTTAGCTAGACTTAAAATGTTATATGATGCTTACATTTGTCAATACACCCTGTAATGCCATTAATACACACACTTTCTGTTTGTGTGCATCTGGGGGTATGTTCATTTTTGTTTTGTATCGGCTACAAATAAGTTAGCCAGTGGTTTCCTTACCTACAATCTCATCACTTTATAGTGAGCTTAAGGCCAGCCTGGCTACATAGTGAGACCCTGTCTCATAAGCACAGCAAGATAAACTTAATTTTAAAAAGGTTACAGGAAAGAGGAGAATTGTGACAGGGGTATGATGGAAAGATATAACTTTATAGGCAAATCTGTTGAATATGATCTCATGCGGAGAACAGTCCAGTTCCCAGACACACACACACACACACACACACACACACACACACACACACACCCCACACACACACACACACCCCACACACACACCACACACACACACCCACACACACACACCCCACACACACACACCCCACACACACACACACCCACACACACCACCACACCCCACACACCACACACACACACCCACCACACCACACACACACACACACCCCACACACACACCACACACACACACCACACACATACACACACACACCCCACACACACCACACACACACACACACCCACACACACACACACCACACACACACACACACCCCACACACACACCACACCACACACACACCCCACACACACACCACACACACACCCCCCACACACACACACACACACACACACACACCACACACACACACACTCACACACACATACACACACACCACACACACACATACACACACACTACCCATACTCACACACACTATACTACACACACGCACACACACACACACACACACACACACACGGCATTATAGAGTATAAATTCTTGAGTAGCAGCAGTTCTCTAAATACTCGGCAATCATCGCTTTCCTCCCTTGGCCAGTTTCACTGGTCTGCTGCTTCCTTGCAGCTATGCATGGGCATGGGTTCTCAGTGGCTGCTGGAAAGAGGGCATCACATTGTTGGCACCAGACATTGGCTCTATATTCTAGGGGGACTGTGAATTCACAATCCTCCCTCCTTAAATCTCTAGAGATCTGGCACGATAGGATTCTGAGAAATTTTTATACTACCACTCCTGACCCACCTCACTTTGAAAACTAATAGCAACTAAAAGGGAGTTTCTTCCATTACATGTTTTGTTTTGATGCAGGATTGCAAGTAGCTATGTAGCCAACCGTGGACCTTGAGCTTCTGATCCTCCGCTGCCTCCCCATAGTGGGATGACAAACCCATGTGTTACACTGGGTTTCTGTAATGGTGGAGGCCCGTGAGCTTGAGGCATGGTAAGCAAGCATTCTGACCACTGACTCCCTCTCCACCTCTATTAGGTTAAACTTCTTCATAAAGGGTTATTGTGGAGAGGGGTTAGCAGTCTCCAGGCGTTCCTGTCTAAGTATTGTACAGAGTTCCCGTGTATTCATTCATTTTTGAGTTCTGATGCCCATGATTCAGCTCACAGATGACCCTTGCAGGAAACTGGACATCTGTTTTTCTCTTGGTCTCTCCTTACAGTGTTTCTGTTCTGGACATCCATGCACTCTTCCATTCTGAGGGTAGGAGCAGTGTTTTCCTGCACATGGCTGCTCCCCATTACTGCAGTGTGAGCGTGCACATGTGGAGTGGTCGAAGAAGGGCATCCATCGGCATATGCCTCCCCTTGCTTGGGCCCTCTGCCCTTTGGCAAGTTGGTCAGTGTGGTGCTCTTCTTTCTCTGTAGCGCTGTCTTGTGAGTTCCACTCTGGCCTGTTCTTGATCTACTTTGTTATGGGTATTTTGCCTGCATGAGTCTTTGTGTACCATGTGCGTGCCTGGTGTTCAAGTCGGAAGAGGGTATCGGATCCTCTGAAGCTGGAGTTGCAGGCAGCTGGGAGCCACCATGTGAGTGCTGGGAGTGTTGGTCCTGGGACCAACCGGAAGGGCAGCCAGTACGTTTCCTGCTAAGCCATGTCCCTGGATCGACTACTTCACTATTTTGGATAGAAACTCTAGACCATTCAGCACTAGCCTAGCATTGTGTGTGCTCAAGGCTTGTCAGTCCCTCCCACCCTTATATTTGTATGTATAGGCATAAAAATGCTCAGTGTTTTGCTTGGGGAACGATTTGGGGGACCATTATTAAAGGGCACTTTGAAAAGTAAGTTTCATAGTATACAAGACACAGGATTACAACTGGAGACTGCTGATGAGGAAGAAAGAAGAAAGAAAAGAGAGACCCATCCCATGCAAAGAGCAAAGCTAACAAACTGAACAGTGGAATTCCATTATGTGAGAGAAAACCATGCTGGCTTTTCTTAAAGGCCTGTAATATGTGGTTCTATCACAGTGGACTCAGTTGTGTTGCCTAAGCCACAAGTTCACGATACTTAGAGGATAATGGAGGCATATTGCAAAAGGCTTTCCATCAAAACTTAGAGTAAATCTAGCTGGGGCTCTAGCTTGTTGATAAAGTATGTGCTTAGCATGCACAAAGCCCGAGCATCCCTAAGTACCACGGTCTCTCAGGAGAATGGATCTGAGGGACCAACTGTAACGTTCAGTCTGAGCAGGGTGGCAGATGACAAGTGATGTGCTTTGTGGTAGAATGCCATTGAAGACAGTCTCATTGTCTACAGCACCCACGTGAGGCAGTGCATTACCTCCCTTAGTTACATTTGCACACACGAATGCACTGCCCTGTCACATAACTTAGAGTACTGTGTGAGTGACACAGTTCTGTCTCCACTTACCTTACAGATCATCTAGTGACCTACAGTCAACTTTATTTCCCTTCCCCAGCCCTGACACTAGTGACATTTTGGTGAACAGAGCATTTATAGCAGACGTCAATACTGGTGTCTTAGGAGTGACACTTTATTCTTCTTGCGTAGTTTTATGGTATCAGGCATATATTTTCTCCTGTTGAGGGGACCTTAAATTTAATCAAAAATCAGTTGGTTACCCTCGTTATATATAACATTCATAACACTGTTGCACCTGAAGTCATCTCTTGCCACTTTGGTCATCACTGCAACTCACAGGATTCACACTGAGAAGGTGTTGATGACTTTACGCCCACCCCCCATCCTGCACAGCACCTTCCAGTACGGCGAGAGCTGGCCATCAAGAAGGACGCGTCCTGTCAGCACTCTGTCCTGGCTTAATCTCTGTGTCCCGTGATCTCTGTACGTGGAGTCTTCAGCAGTAGGACTTACCGTCGCATTCGGGGAGAACCAGGAACAGTAGCCTCGATTGGGTTTTTGGGGGGTGGTCTTGGGGTGCCTCTCATCAGCAGTTCCCGCCAAGGCAAACAGCACATGCACTGAGCCCTTCTTTGCCCACCTTTGCTTCTAGAATGAGTATGATCCCCTTCGCACACTTCCCATAAGGAGAGCAGACGTGTGAAGCTGGCTAAATAGTAGCTTCCCGGAGGGCTTTCCCAGGTATCCTGGCCTTGCTTACTCCTGCCCTTTTCCGCCCTTCTCTCCCCCTTCATAAACCTCCCTCCCCATTACTCCTTTCTTGTTCCATTTTTCTGTGTTCTGCCATCCCTCCGCCCCTTAAGATCCTGACTTTCTTGAACATTGTCTTCTGATTGCTAACAGCCCTTGGCATCTTCCCTAAAACTTAGCAAATGACTGTGGTCTTTTTTTTAGGTCTTTCTTTCTTTTTTTTTTTTCCCCCCGGAGCTGGGGACCAAACCCAGGGCCTTGTGCTTGCTAGGCAAGCGCTCTACCACTGAGCTAAATCCCCAACCCCTTATTAGGTCTTTCTTTTATCTGACATTAACTAAAATATTTTAAATGATTTGTTTTACAAATAAAAGTATCTAAGACATAAAATGATTCCCAAAGAGACATTAGGTGGTCAGAAATGGGAGTGAATTAGAACAATAATTACACAAAAATTGTGTCTTTCCTTTGTTAATTCTGCATTTTTCCCTCATAGATTTTTAGTGTTTTCCCACTGCTTTAAATTCCTTTGCCCATTTACATTTCCCCAGGAGTGCAGC
Source organism: Rattus rattus (assembly GCF_011064425.1). Taxonomy (NCBI): domain Eukaryota; kingdom Metazoa; phylum Chordata; class Mammalia; order Rodentia; family Muridae; genus Rattus; species Rattus rattus. The sequence goes on along the minus strand of NC_046155.1, from coordinate 218,806,108 downwards.
CCCCTAGTGGCAGAGCTAAGAATTTCTTCCAGTGTTAATGACTCAACAAACTCTTTTTCCTTTTATTTCCTACAGATGAGTAGTTGCTGCTGTGACACTACTCACCCGTCAGTTGTCCTTTTGAACTTCTGTGAATACTTTCTCTAGGCAGTGGCATAGCATCTCAGCTCCTCCTTACTGTCACTGAATGTTTTAAGTAAGACAGACACGAATTGCTCAGACAGGATCTAGTGCTAGTGTGTGACAGGCTACTTGGATGGCCTTGCTGCCAGGCCTTTCCCTTGCTTGCTTAGAGTCACACCAAGGTAGTTGATATTATCTGTGGCTATCGCAAAGGGTGTCGTTCATTTTGTATAAAGGAGAGCTACCGATTTTTAATTTTTTTAATTTTAGTTTATTTTGTATCCAACCTCTTTGAGGGTGTTTTTCAGCTGTAGTTCTCTGGTAGAATTTGGGGCTGGAAGCACTTCTATCTACTATCATATCATCTGTGAATAGCAACAATGCTTGACCTCTTCCTTTCCAATCTATATCCCTTTGATGTCCTTTAGTTGTCTCATTGCACTAGACCTTCATTAGATAAGGAGAGCGTGGATAGCCTTGTCGTATCCCTGACTTCAAGTTTGAAGCTTTGAGTTTCTCTACGTTTAATTTAATTTGGTGTTGGCTTGCTGTATATTGCCGTTATTGTGTTTAGGTATGAGCCTTGTATCCTTGCTCTCTCAGGACTTTTAACATGGAGGGGTGTTGGATTTATCATAAGCTCTATCAGCATCTAATGAGATGATCATGTGACTTTTTTTCTTTCAGTTTGTTTATATGGTGGGTTCCGTTGATGGATTTTTGTATATTGAACCACCTCTGCATCCCTGGGCCTACTTGATCATGGTGGATGATGTTTTTGATGTGTTCTTGGATTCAGTTTGCGAGTATTTTATTGAGTATTTTGGCATCAATGTTCATAAGAGAAATCAGTCTGAAATTCTCTTTTTTTACTGAATCTTTGGTTTAGGTATCAGGGTGATTGTGGCCTCATAAAATGAGTTTGGCAATGTCCTTTCTGTTTCTATTTTGTGGAATAGTTTGAGTAGTATTGGTACTAGCCCTTCTTTGAAAGTCTTGTAAGATTCTGCCTTAGAGCCATCTGGCCCTGGGCTTTTATTTGGTTGGAAGACTTTCAAGGGCTGACTGCTTTTGTTTCCTTAAGGCTTATAGGACTGTTTAAACAGTCACCTGATCTTAATTTTCCTAAGTGTTACCTATCTTGACAATCACCCACTTCGTTTATATTTTCCAGTTTTGTGGAGTACTGGCTTTTGAAGTAAGACCTAATGATTTTTTGAATTTCCCTGGTTTTTGCTGTTATGTCTCTCTTTTCATTTCTGGTTTAATTAATTTGGATACTGTCTCTGTGCCATTAAGAGTTGGGTTCGTCTATCTAGTTGATTTTCTCAAAGAACCAGCTCTTGGTTTTGAGATTCTTTGTATTGTTCTCTTTGTTTCTGTTTGATTGACTTCAGCCGGGAGATTAACTATTTCCTGCTGTCTACTTCTCTCGGACATGTTTGCTTCTTCTTGTTCTAGAGCATTTAGGTGTGCTTTTGAATTGCTGGTGTGTGAACTTTCTAATCTCTTTACGGAGACACTTAGTGCTGTGAACTTTCCTCAGCACTGCTTTCCTTGTGTCCCATGAGTGTGGGTGTGTTGTGCCTTCATTGTCATTGACGTCTAGAAAGTCTTTAATTTCTTTTCTTTATTTCTTCCATGACTCAAGTGATCACTGAGTAGAGAGCTGTTCACTTTCCATGAGTATGTGGGCTTTCTGCTGTTGAAGTCCAGCTTTTATCTATGACCTCATGAGATACAAGGGGTTATTTCAGTCTTCTTTGTGACAAATTATGTGGTCAGTTTTGGAGAAGGTTCTGTGAGGCGCTGTGAAGTATTTGGGTGAAAGGTTCTGCAGATATCTGTGAGGTCCATTTGGGTCATAACTTTTGTTATTTTCACTGTGTCTGTTTAGTTTCTGTTTTGATGACCCTCCACTGATGAGAGTAGGGTATTGAAGGCCCCAGTATTATTATGTGAGGTTTGATATGTAATTTAAGCTATAGTAGTGTTTCTAAATTTGGGTGCTCTGATACTTGGGGCATAGATGTTCAGAATTGAGACACTATCTTAGTGAATTTATTCCTTTGATGAGTATGAAGTATTCCCATCTTTTTAGATTACTTTTGCTTGAAAGTACATTTTATTAGATATCGGAATGGCTGCTCTAGCTTGTTTCTTGGGTCCATTTGATTAGAAGACCTTTTCCAGCCCTTTACTGTGAGGCAGTGTCTGTCTTTACTGCTGAGGTGTGCTTCTTGTACGCAGCTAGTGGTGGATCTGTGATCCAGTTTCTCACGGGGAGTTGAGCCCAGTGATGCTGACAGGTACTAATGTCCAGTGAGTGTTCGTTCTTGTTGTTTTGGTGGTCGTGGTGGTGGTATTGTGTGTGTGTGTGTGTGTGTGTGTGTGTGTGTGTGTGTGTGTGTGTGTGAGAGAGAGAGAGACAGAGAGAGAGAGTGTGTGTGTGTGTGTGTGTGTGTGTGTGTGTGTGTGTGTGTGTGTGTTTCTCTTGGTTTTTCTGTGAAATGATTAATTTCTTGTGTTTTTCTTAAGTGTAGTTACCCTCCTTGTTGGACTTTTCCTTCTATTAACCTCTGTAGGACTGGATTAGCGGAAAGCTATTGTTTAAATTTGGTTCTTTCATGGAATATCTTGGTTTCTCCATCCATGCTGATTGAAAGTTTTTCTGGGTATAGTAGTCTGGGCTGACATCTGTAGTCTCTTAGCCTTTACAAGACACCTGTCCAGGACCTTCTGGCTTTTAGAGTCTCTGTTGAGAAGTCTGCCTTTATGTTACTTGGCCTTTGCCTTGCAGCTTTTAGTCTTCTTTGTTCTGTGCATTGGTGTTTTGATTACTCTGTGGCAGAAGGATATTCTTTTCTCGTCCAATCTGATTGGTGTTCTATAGGCTTCTTAAACATTTATAACCCTCTCTTCTTTAGATTAGGGAAGTTTTCCTCTATGATTTTGATAAAGCTATTCTGTGGGCCTTTGAACTGGAAATCTTCTACCTCTTCTGTTTCTGTTATCCTTAGGTTTAGTCTTTTCACAGTGTCCCAAATTTCCTCCATGTTTTGTGTTACCAACTTTAAAGGTTTGATGTTTTCTTTGACCAATGTATCAGTCTCTTCTATTACCTGAGATTCTCTCTTCCATCTCTAACATTCTGTTGGTGATGTTTGAGTCTGTATTTCCTGTTCTCTAACCTAGGCTTTCCATCTCCAGGGTAGCCTCCGTTTGTGTTTTCTTTATTCTTTTTCCATTTTCAGGTCTCGAATAGTTTTATTCAGTTCCTTCACCTGTTTGATTGTATTTCCCTGTATTTTTTAAGGATTTATTTGCTTCCTCTCTAACGGCTTCTGTGAGTTGATTTTATCTTCCTGTATTTCTTTCCTCTCTAAAGGCTTCTGTCATCTTCATAGGGTAAGACTTAAGGTCTGGCTCTTCAGGTGTGTTAGAATATCCAGGACTTGCTGTGTAGGAAAGCTGGGTTCTGATGGTGCCATAGTGTATGGCTTTTGTTGCTTGTGATCTTGCCTTGAGCTGTGTGGTTGTCTCTGGCGTTGGCAGTTCCTGGCGGTTCCTGGCGGTTCCTAGCAGTAGCAGGCCTCTGGGACTTGTTTTCTCTGGTAGCAGCAGGCCTCTTGGGAGGCAGGCAGAGCTGTGGCTTGGGGAGTGGAGTACAGATCTGTGACTGTAGATAGGGGTGTTGATGGGGGAGATCCCATTTCATCTTCTTGAGACATAATTTCTCATATTCTGAAATTCTCTATGCAAGTCTAGAGACAGTAGTTAAATGACTACAGTGATCGGTGTGGATCCCTGAGCACTTTCATGTTTTAAGGAAAGTGGCGTGATGTTAATATTGACTTTCTTGCCTGCCTTCCAGGTGCTGTAGAAAAAGTATAATTGTAAAAAAATTACCTTTTGACTTCATTATTATAAGATTGGTGCCTATTGTTTAAAAATAGGACCATGAAACTTGAGGGAATTGGTTGTCACTTGAGATAGTAGAGAAATATATCAGACTATTAGAAACAATGGGATAATTATTTACTTTTGGACAAAGAATTTTTGCTGTAAATCGTAATGTCCCCACTGTGTTCTCTTGTAGATCATGGAGCTTTGCGGTGCAACAAGACTTGGTTATTTTGGAAGGAGTCAGTTCTACATTGCTTTGAAGCTTGTAGCCGTTGCCCAGTCTGGGTTCCCACTCAGAGTGGAGAGTATAAACACTGGTAAATATAATACATAAGTAACGAAAGGGATAATATTCTTTTAATTACAAATGAAGTCAAGTTCAGTGCTTATGAGTCTTTCTGATATTATAGTGGCCTTTGTGACTTTGAAGTGTCAAGACTTATTATTAATATGTGAAACTATTAGAAAAGCATACATATATTGTTATGCTGAAGAATGTGCTTAACCTTCCAATGTATGTCCTCTCTTTAAGTTTAGCTTTATTTATTTTATTGTGTGAATTTTTGGACTGCATGTATGTCCATGCACCACAAGTGTGTCTGGAGCCTGAGGAGGTCTAAGGAGGGCATTGGATCCTCTGGGACTGGAGTCAAGGCCAATTGTGAGCCACATGTAAGTGCCGGGAATCAAACCAGGATCCTCTGAAAGACTAGCAAGTGTTCTTAACGCCCAAGCTGTCCTCCAGCCGCCTCCATTTTCTAGCCTCCTCAGTGATACGGATTTGATGACAGTGGTAAAACAACTGTTCACTAAAACAACAAACAAGCCTTCACTAAAACTGTCCTAGAAAGGACCTAGGTAAACACTTTTATAAAGCCAAATCATAATAATAACTTCCATGTAGAGCTTCTTTATTTTATTAGTTTATACTTTGTTTTTTACTGTATATATAGGGATGAATCTAGGGCCTTACCCAGGTAAGTCAATATTTTCTATAACCAGACTCTTTATTTTGTTTTGAAACAGGGTCTCACTAAGTTGCCCAGGCTGGCCTTGAACTCGTTCTGTAGCTTAGGCTGGCCTTGAGTTTGCGGCTCTTCTGTGTCAGCATCCCAAGTGGATTACAGTATAGGACTGAGCCACCCCGCCTCTCTTCTTACTTTATATTTGCTGGTGTTTTGTTTAAGAAAACTCCACTTCAATTTAGAAAACATTAACAAAACTGTGGTTAGGGAGTTGGCAAGAAGGCTTGTTGGTCAGCGAAGGTGTTGATAACAGTTGTAGAAATATTTAAAACCAGGCCCAGGGTTTCTTAGCTCTTTGGTTATTGAGTTCCCAGATGAAAGACCCACTCAGAGCCTTTATACGTACAGTAAATCCTGAACAGCACAGTAGCTGGGCAGCTGCCACCCCAGTGCTGTTGGAATCCACTTTCCTATCCATAGCCCTGAGTTCTTACTCACATTTACTGTGTTCCATCTGGGCCGCTCCTAGCTCCAAGTGGGCAGCCTCGGGGCCACAGCCTCTTGACCCTTACTCTGTGGCGGCTTTTTCTTCCTCCTCTACTGCACCTTCTTCCTCATGGTTCTCCTCCCTCCCCAGGCTCATGAACCCTAAACCTCATCTGTGACTCTTCTGCCCAGCTATTGGCTGTTGGCAGTCAGAAATAACTTGGGGGCAGGGTCGCAGGGGCCACATGCAGACTCCAGTCTTGGGGGCCCACACTTAGCATTGCAGTAGAGAGTGAAAGACAAAGCCTCGACAGCAAACTGTCAAACCAGTGGGCCCCTGTGGTGGAAGAAAGAACAGACGTCCAGGGAATGTCCTTTGACCTCTACATGTGTATCATGGTGCTCAAGCGTGTGTAGACACAGACAGGAGGAGAAAGTGAGAGATGGGGGGGGGGATGAATGAATAAGTAAGTAGTTAAAAAAAAAGAACAAAACCAAACAATTCCTGTTAATAGAGATAATATTAAAGAAGTATTAATTAGCAGGCTAAAACCTCATTTGCCCACCTGATAATGTTTGCCCCAAATCATTCACTTTCTTGTGTTAGCAGAGGCTTGCTGATGTAAAAGAACACAAGCATTCTGAAGAGAGAGATGCCTAAGTGTAATTCTATACCTTCCGTGGAGAAAGGGGAAAAGAGAAAGTATGAATTTCTATAATCATGTATTTTAGTCAGTCTTGCTGGTCTCAGACTCGGGCCCTGGAACTCCTGTGTGCTGATGTTATAGGTGTTTACCAATAAGCCTGACAAAATGGATATAGTTTAAAGCATGTGCTTAGCTTCCTGTCACCCGGAAGTTTTCACCCTGGTCCACAGGCCAAATCTTGTCCTGGAAGCACAAATTCTTCTGAAGACCGTCGGCTTCTTTACAGACATATAGATATGCTTAGCAGGCTTAGCCTTCAGGTAAGACGCACAGAGAAGCAAAGAGCCAGCCTTGAGAGGCATATGACTTTAGTCCTAACATTCAGACAGACAGACACATTGCTGTGAGTGCAAGACAGGCCTGGTCTACATAGCAAGTTCCAGGCCAGCCAAGGCTGCACAGTGAGACCCTGTCTCAATCAAATGAAAATGAAATGAAATGATCTGGGATGAAGGTATTTATGTTGACCAAAAGTAGACTTTACTCTGAAAATGGCACTGTCGTCTTGTTCTAAAGAAGGGGTACGGTAGCCTTTAGGCACAGCCTCAGTTCTTACCATCTGGTGAATTTGATGGAGACTCTTGGCAGTAGGAGTATGGGCCAGACTGAGGTGGGTGGATAGAACACCATGTCCTCAGCTGGGCATGGCGGCGGGCACACGGGACTTCCATCTAAATTAAGCTGCTCTCAAAGTGTGGGGCAACCAAGAGTCTCTTCAGTCAGGGCTACTACATCTTACTTAAAGCACCTAGTGTGGGGGCGGCCTGCGCTCAGCTCTTCTCTCTGGCAACCTCGAAACCTTCGGTTTTTGTAGCAGGACTTTGCAGTTTGATGCAGCTGTTACACGTGTGTGCACTCACACAGACCATTGCTGTAGCTCTTGCGTGCTGCCCCTCAAAGAACATGTTTGTTGTATCACATCTTTCTTGGTAAGCTTCCTTCTACAATGTTCCAAGAAATAAAATGGTCTAAATTTGGTAATGATAGGCATTTCTGATACCGAATTCACCTCTTATTTCACCTTTTCACATGAGTGCCTTTTCTATTTTAAATTAATACAGGTTGAAAATTCAAAATATCTTGAGTACCAACATTATGCTCAAAAGGTTTAGATTACCTCAGATCTGTTTTTTGTTGATGTTGTTTTATTAGAGATGTCAGCCGTAAAGTCCATGCACATCGTCTGGATTTTCTATAAACTCTTCAGGGAGGAAATACTGAGCGTGTTACTGTTTTTGTGGTCAACAGTAAAGGATCTCCCTCTTCCACGATTTGTTGCTTCAAAGAATGAGCAAGAACCCCGCCACGCAGCCTCCTACTCTTCAGACTCTGAAAACCAGAGCGCTTACGCGGGTGTGATCCCCCCTCCTCCTGGCAGGGGCCAGGTTAAGAAGGCACCCGGAAGCCACGACGCGGCTCAGCCTCGTCCGTCTGCAGAGCAGCAGGTAGTCACATGCATGTAAATGTCATCAGGGACATGTCCTGAGAGATTTGATAATTAAAATGTCACCTCAAGATGAAAATCTTTAAAGACCATTTTCCCCTAGGAACCTGCATCTCCAGTAGTTTCACCCCAGCAGTCCCCACCGACTTCTCCACACACATGGAGGAAGCACAGTCGCCATCCCAGTGGGGGGAGTAGTGAGAGGCCTCTTGCAGGACCAGGGCCGTTCTGGTCGCCTTTTGGTGATGCGCAATCAGGTATTTAGAGATTCTTTAGAAATGCCATGTTTAACTTTGTAAACTAAAGGAACATCCTGTCTCCCTAAGAATTACCCCCAAGCCTGTTATAAGTGGACTTAGTGGAAGCAGATCCCGGGGTACAGTGTATAGACAGACACATAGCTTTGGAAAGTTGCCGTTGTATCTGTGACGCTTAGGCAAAAGTTTATGGATGCCAGATACCCCAGTGGTAAATGGGTAATTATTTTCTATAGTGTTGGATATGTAGAGATTTTAATATTGACAAGGAAGCACAACATGACTAAAAAGCTTAAAATGAAATATTGTCAGTTGAACAGAAAGGAGTCCCTTTCTTTAAAATAAGCGGTCAGAAGGAAACATTCTCAATGTGTCGTGACAGTGCACTTCAGTCGCAAGGCAAGCATGGTGACTTCTTGTCTCTTCAACTGAGTTAGTATGGTCCTCCATTCTGCTTTTAGGCTCTTCTGCTGGTGATGCGGTGTGGTCTGGGCATTCCCCCCCTCCACCTCAAGAAAACTGGGTCAGTTTTGCAGATACTCCACCAACCAGTGCTCTTTTAACCATGCATCCTGCTTCTGTCCAGGTGTGACATTTTATTGGAATTGCATTTTTGTTTGCTTCGTTCTAAGGATCACTGCAGTCATTGTTTTTATATTTTGCTGTCACAGGTTTTACAAATGCAAGTTCACTCTACTAAAAAACTCAGAGCTCCGCTCTGTGGTGTCTCTTCAAGTCTGTTCTTCATGGAATGTCCCATTGTGTCTTAGCTGACTTCACTTCTGTTTCCCTAGTAAAGTGTTCGAAGATTTCTACATCTGGGAATATATTTGCTTGGCTTTCTTAGCACATTTTTCATAACTTTCTGTTGCTTACATAAATGCAATCATTCTACATGTTTATATACTCACCTTGCAAAACCATATCCAATAACCTGATCATAACAATGTGTGGTTTGCTGACTTCTTACCTTTCAAATATCCTCAAAAAAGACAAATTTACTTTGAAGGAAAAATAACCTAGCGATCTCGGTCCATGTTAGCGCATAGATGGATCCTGGACTGAGGAAAACTGTTTCATTGCAGGACCAGACAACAGTACGAACTGTAGCCTCAGCCACAACTGCCAATGAAATTCGTAGGCAATCCAGTAGTTACGATGATCCCTGGAAAATAACAGATGAACAAAGACAGTATTATGTAAATCAGTTTAAAACCATTCAGCCTGATCTGAACGGATTTATTCCAGGTGAGTCGTTGAGAACAGAAGGTCTTCTGGATGGGCTGGGACAGAGTGTCAGTGTCATTATCGACAGATAGACACTGCTTTGTTGATCCTCGATTTTAGTTATTACTCACGTGACTTGTCTCAAAGGACTTTATAGTCACCGGGAAATAAAGCATGACTTTTTTAACATTATACATAATGTTATATTTCCCAGCCTAAGATGATGTTCTTGGATCTGTGTGTTTAGAATAACACTAAACAAAACTGTTTTAATATTTCAGGGTCTGCAGCTAAAGAGTTTTTTACAAAATCAAAACTTCCTATTCTTGAACTTTCTCATATTTGGTAAGTGCAATTTATTCTTAGTTGGTCCATGTTGGTTGTTTCAAAAGAATTTCTGGCACCCTAAAACTTTCAGAACCTTAAAACTAGGACTGGACTTGACCTCTGTAGGTGCTGGTGGAGAACCCAGTAGGGCCGAAGACTGAGCCTCTCCTCCTAGGCCAGTTAGGGAAATCGCTCTGAGCTGACACTGGAGCTCTGTTTCTCCTGCTGCTAGTGGACTGCACGAAAAGGCCGTTACTTTGCCTGTGTCATTTCTCCTAGTTGTCATCAAGTTTATATCTAGCCAAAAAAAGTAAGCACAACGCTTAGCTCTCATGTCATACGTAGACTAAGACTCTCACAATAGCCGCCACAGAGTTGGAATTAGTTCATGGAACACAGCTTATAACTGCAAGTTACTTTCAAAAGTGGACCGCTTCCTAAACACTGTTTCTACCTTGTACCATTACTCTTTTCTAAGGCTGGGCAGAGTGGCAGAGGCTTTGGAATCTCAGCTTTCGAGAGGCGGAGATGGGAGGATTGTGAGTTTAAGACCAGCCTGGGCCGTATAGTGAGACTGTCTCAAAAATAAAACACACATACACATGTATAGGGGACAAGGACAGCAGGACAGAGGCTGTATTTTCCTATTAAACTTTAGTCAATCTATTTTCTTAAAGTCTGAAACTGTTGAACTTTGATAATAAAAACAGAATTTTAAGTAAGTTCCATATGTTTATATACTTCAACTAAATAAGCTCTATTAATACAAATGCATCAAATTAAAGATAATATTTTGATGACTTTAATTTTGGAGGCTAGTTTTCCGGTCAAAAATATAAGATGTGGAAAGGATCATACCAGGAGGGCTCAGTTGTCTCTCACATTGATTCTTCGTTATAATTTTGACATACTTGCTTTGTTACACCTCTTTGCCCATGTGGGGTTTTTTAAATTAATGATTTTTAAAATTTTTTCTTGTGTGGGAAATATTTTGTCTTCTTTTTTGATAAATAAGAGGCTCCAAAGCAAAATGTGGTGATGATGAGTTTGTCTTCCAGGGAGCTCTCCGACTTCGACAAAGATGGCGCGTTGACACTGGATGAGTTCTGTGCTGCTTTTCATCTGGTAGTTGCTAGAAAAAATGGCTATGACCTACCAGAGAAACTCCCCGAAAGCCTGATGCCCAAGCTAATTGACTTGGAAGATTCAGCAGGTGAGGTTGGTGGCCACCGAGAGCTGATTGTGAGCTTCAGTGAACATGGTACTTCATTCTGAGAAGGAAGTCAGTTTAGTAGCTTAAAGCGTTTTAGTAAGAGCACAGATTTGACCAGGCATAGAGATGAACGCCTTTTATCCTGCCACTTGGGAGGCTAAGGCAGACAGGTCTCTGACTGGTCTACAGAGCAAGTTCCAGACTGGACAGGACTTCAGGGTAAACTCTGTTTCAATAATAGATAGATAGATGATGGATGGATGGATGGATGGATGGATGGATGGATGGATGGATGGATGGTAGGTAGGTGGATAGATAGATGATAGATAGATAGATAGATAGATAGATAGATAGATAGATAGATAGAGATAGATAGATAGATAGATGGATGATAGAAAGAAAATGGATAGATGAATGGATGATAGGTAGGTAGATAGATAGATGATGGGTAGATATAGATAGATAGATGTTTGATAGATGGATGGATGGACAGATGGATGATAGGTAGACAGGTAGATGATAGATAGATAGATAGATAGATAGATAGATAGATAGATAGATAGATAGATAGATAGATAGATGTGTGCAAACTTGCTGTGGCTAGTTGGGTAGACACTGAATTTGGACCATTAGGTATCAGCTTTAATAGTGGTACATAGGGCTGGGCATGGTGTGTCCCCCTTAGAATGCCAGCACCTGGAAGGCAGAGACAGGACGATTTCTGAAAGTTCCTGCCTAGGTTTATAGCATTGACCTTGTCCCAAGTTAAAATGAAAAGAGGAGACAGAAAGAAAAGCTTTCCTTATTACCCACAGGGCCTGCGTCAGACTTGGAGCGAGAATTCTCAGTGGTACTTAGTATTTTACTATCCTAAATGCATGCTGTATTGTCGAAAGTAGGTTATGGTGTCAGTCATGTTTTCTACTTAATATGTCTTAGTATGTTGAGGGGAGTAATCTGTTTCATTATTAGACCTTTATAATGTTTTTTTCAATGACTACAAAATCTGGAAATTTTGAATTTGATTTTAGATAATACTATTTATGTATGATAATATGATCTATATTTACTGGTAGCTTTCTATAAATGGGAAGAGTCTGTAAGTGTTGAGTATACATTTGTTTTTCTTAAATTCCAAGTGTGAGCCTATGTGTACAGCTGCCCATCTTCTCAGTGCTCCTGTGCAAGCTCTCTTTCACATACGGTGACGAAGGTGATTCTTCAGGAGGGCAGTTATGGCTGGCTTTAGCTCCTAAGTAACCGTTTACTGTAAGATCGCATTAGGCATCTAAGAACTACGTAGTCTGTCTTTCTCATCCTCACCTAGACAATGGGATGTCACCCAGAAGCACTTGCAGTCACTTTCCTCCACAGTACTGTTTCCTTGGTCAGATTCCGACCCTGTCTTTGCTAATCTTTTCTCTTTCTGTCTGGAATGCTGCGAGTGTTCTGATGGGGTACATTGAGTCTGCAAATTGCTTTTGGTAGAATGGTCATCTTTATGATATCAGTTCTGCCAGTCTGTGAATACAACATGTCTTTCTGTTTTCTAGTGTCTTTCTCAGACTCTTTCTTCAGAAAGCGAGGTTCTATTATAGAGGGCCTTCCTCTCCTTGGTTAGGTTTATTCCAAGACATTTTACTGTCTTGGATGACATTTTAAGTGGGTGAATGTGCATGATCTCTTTTTCAGCATTTCTTGGTGATGTGTAGAAAGACTATAGTAAGAAGTTAACTTTGTATCCTGCTAATTTGCTAAAATGGTTGCTTGTTTCTACAAATTTTTCTGGTGGTATTTTTGGGATCTTTTATGTATGATCTGTCACCTTCAGGTAATTTGACAAGTTACTGTCCTGTCTGTATCCCTTTAACTGCTTACCCTAACTTCCTGCTTCAGCCAGTGCTTCCAGAACTGTGTTGAAGAGGAGAGGGTACAGTCAGTGATCCTGTCTCATTCCTTATTTTAATGGGGTTGCTTCAAGTTGTTCTCCACTTAGGATAATGTTGGCCTTGGAATTCTCAGATATTGCCTTTATTATATTGAGGTGTGTTCCCTCTGGTTCTCCTTTCTCTAGAACTATGAAAATGTTAGATTTTTGTCAAAGGCCTTTTCTGTGTCTCTTGAGATCACCATGTGACTCTTTGTCTTTAGTACATTTATACGATTTACTGTACTGTTGACTTATTTATATTGAACAACCCTGCATTTGCACAATAAAGCCACCTTAATATAGTGGCAGTTAGCCCCGAGACTTATTTCGATTACACAGTTGCAATTTTACATGCATTTTTGGGATTATTTGATAGATCTGCGACTCTCCAAGTAGACTAGCAGTTTCTTCTGGGTTATATGTCAGTACCTGGCAAGCCACAGGTTGAATATGTGAGTCAGTGTTCATATTTCTGAAATGACTATGTTTCAGAGCAGTGGATTTACTAACTGCACATGTGAGTAACTTTTCAAGCATTTGAAAAGCCAAAAGAGAGAAAGGGACGACCCCTTCTATTTCCTTCTCCATCATTATTGCTGCATGCTGTTAAACTGTGTTTCCGTCTGGTGTTCTCAGGCACAGCATAAAGCCACTGGACCCTAAGATTCAGTGGGAATATGCTCTAAGTAAGGGAGAGAAGGCATTGCTCTTTAAAATCCATGAGTTCATACTTGAGACTCTGTTCCGCAAATTAAACAACATTAATGTTTCTTTTGTATTCACCCAAAATGTTAACATAGTAGCCTGCATACAGAGAGATGAGTTTGTACACACATCTAGTCATGCTATACATCCCCAGTGTTTTCACTTATAATATAGGCATTCCTTGGCAGTTCATGGCATACAGGGGTGTACCTTACTTAAACAGTTCACTGTTGATGAATATTTATTTTTCTTTTCAGCTTGCCTAAGTTGCCTAATTGCTAAGCATTGCAGTGAACATGCTTAGCCGTTTATCTCTGTTGTGAAATTCTATTATTGAGATGCCGTCAGTTGTCTTCAATGGGGATAACTGATGCCGTCAGGGGCAGTGCAAACCTTCAGAGGGAGGCAGGTCGACAGTGTTCCTCCTGGAACGCTGCGTCAGGGAAGAGTGAAATGGCACCCCTGCTTCTGGAAGGGTCTTGAGGCCTGACCTTTGCGGGTGGGAGGAAGCTCCACACTGATTATCTGCAGGGACCAGAGTTGAAGGAGATGCTGTGGGAGGAGCCCGTCGGACACTTGCTGGTTTCTGTTCTATTGACATTGCCGTTTGTTGTTCTGTGAATGGAGTGGGAAAAGCCAAAAGGCAGTTTGGCCATTTTTTTTTTTTTTTGGTTCTTTTTTTCGGAGCTGGGGACCGAACCCAGGGCCTTGCACTTCCTAGGCAAGCGCTCTACCACTGAGCTAAATTCCCAACCCAGTTTGGCCAATTTATCCCAGCAATGAATTTTAAGTTTCCTAGGGCAGCAGCTTGCTTGTCACTTTATCAATTTCAAAACCTTCATATAGTCTCAAAATGTAACGAACTCGAAGTGCGTTTATGCATGTGAATTAAATAATACTTATTTAATAATAATTTTTCTTTGTTCTTTCCCTAGTACTCATGTTTTAAAAATAAATATGACTTCATTTAAACATAACGATAAACTCTTTACATGTGGCATAAGTAGTACTAGGAAAATATTCTCCAGATTATGACATTTACGGAAAAGGTGGTATTGTTTTACCTCTCACAGATTTCTGTAGTAACTGACAGTGGACATCAGCTAACGTCAGACTTGTCAGTAATAAATGTGATGGGTTTATTCATTATTTATGTTAAGTTGGGAATCCAGAAAGCTCAACCCCACAAACCCAATTCAGCTGCTTGAGTGAGTAGACAGTCCCCAGCGCAGACCTGCTACGGCGTTTGTTTGCTGGTTTGACTTTTAATAGTGCTGAGGATCAAGCCTGGTGTCACCTACACCTAGGCAAGGATCCTGCTACCGCGTGCACCCTAGCCCAGGGCAGCTTGGTTTTATTTTTAAAGGCAGAGTCTCATATAGTCCAGGCCGCAAATTTGCTGTGTAGTCCAAGATTAACTTCTAACTTAGGACTGTCCTGCCTCCTCCTGCCTACTGAGATGATAGGCGTGCAGCACCACCACCCCGGGGGCGGGGGCTTATGCAGGCTGGGAAGTGAGACCTTAGCTTCTACCAGAGACTCTTAGAACTGTTGGTGGTCCCAGTCGCCAGGGTGATTTATCATTAGAAAATCAGAAGAGGGGTGTTTTGTTACACATGAAGTTCAGATTTAGTGGTCATCAATAAACTGACTTGTGTCAAAGGCAGCCTCATCTTACCTATGGTGGCCACTGTTCTGTAGTAGCTGTGGCCTACAGAGTTCAGATACTTACCGTGTGTCATATTGGACACCTCGTGAAGTACACAGAGATCCTGTCTCAACGGTGAACAGAAAGACCACTGTGGAGCATGTCGGCTATTGTGGGTATTCTTGGTACCACATTAAAACCAGATGTGATTGCAGAAAAGTTAGTTGCCTTCTGGAAACAGAGAGAGAGAGCGAGAGAAAGCAGAGAGAGAGAGAGAGAGAGAGAGAGAGAGAGAGAGAGAGAGAGAGAGAGAGAGAGAGAGGGGACACACATTAACATTACAAACCATTTATTTGTCTTGTATTTGAGTAAACCTTTTATGTGTGTGTGATTTTGTACCACGATATAATGGTTACTTGTGACAGCCCAGGTTGGTGAGTTAGGTCTTTTGGATGTTGGTATTCCCTGTAAGGAAAGCATGTGTGTTACTATCACAGGCTTTTTGTCAGAGAAATTGGTAAATCCTAGGATGTCTTTAAGTTTATAGACGCGTGTGCACAGTTCTCAGGATTCCACTGTTTCCTTCAAAGTTGATTTTGAAAAACATACCTGCCTAATCAGATCTAAAGAATTATGATTTATCAGCAGTTCATTCAAAAAAGGAAAAAAAGAATGGCAGTGTTCTCTGAAAAAGTCGGCCATTCAGCTGTCAGCAGAGTCTCCTGGTGCTTCCTGGACTTCGCGAGTCTGTGTGCTTGGACGTGCTTTACATAGTCCCTGCTTTGCCATACAAAAAGTACTGACAGGGTGTGGCTTTAGCTCTGTAATTCAAGAAGATTAACCTGTTCTTCTTCACTGTGAGCATTGTTCAGTGGACTTGGTTTTCTTGTTTACTATCTGTCTGTTGTATTTAAATCTGCTTAGTGTGCAGGAGGAGAAAACATGCTTGGTGCTCCTTCCCGGCCTTCCTTTGTGCTGGTGATAGGCCATCTTTTTATTGCTTTGCTCTGTTGGGGCCAATATCAACATGAAAATTAGTGTCATACAAATAATTCCGAGTTTGAGATCCCTGAAGCAGTCTGGAGACGTCCAAGAAGTAAGCCCCCTGACGCAGAGTTTCTGGGAAGATAAGTGTAAGGTGTAATGACTTGGGTGACCAACTTTCTCATTCTCAGCTTCAAGAGGCTGGGTCCACTGGAGCTTTGTGGAGGTCAGATGAGCTCTCAGAATCTGTGGCAAGTAGCAGGTGCCCTAAAATGATAGTGCAGTGTAAATGGGCCAGGATTTACTGGAACATGACTTCCCAAGAAGAAAGACGTAGAAAGTCAAGCCCAAGACCACCCTAAGATTATGTTTAGTATGACAAGAGTCTGGCCCTGAACTGATTAATTTAGAAATTAACCTTCCTGTAGTCAGTACCACTTTAATTTTTTAATTCTCATTTTTCTTTTATTATGAATTCATTCTTTTTTTAAATTTTTTAAGGATTCCAGGCATGTATATTATGTTTTAATCAACTCCACCCCCATTTCCTCCCTCCAGTCCCGCCTCTACTTTGCCTCTCATGTCCAGGTGTTCCTCAGGTCACTGAGTTCATTCGTGCTGCTTGTGTCTGCACAGATGTGGGGCCACACTTCATACTTAGCCAGCTAGACCCTGCTGTCATATGCTCTCCCCTAGGCTAATTTTTCTTCATTATCATCAAGGTGGTTTGAAGGGGTCCACCATTTGTTCCCACAGAAACCCTAAACTGCCTGATTAATTAGGCATTGCCTGCTACTACGTCCGTTTTTATACTAGTTCACTTGCTGTTAGAGGTCATTACAGAGAGGTGTCTGATCCTCTCCTACTTCTGTTGGCTCTGTATTACCCTCTACCTCCGTTATGAAGAAGATCTAGGACTGAGAAAGAAGTAGAAGCAGGACCTGATTTTAAAATGTAAAGTCACAGTGTGGTGCTGGGCTATAAACTAGAACGTGAATATCGTGTTATTAAAGAGAGAGGCTTGGGTGAGTGAGTAGGAAATCGGAGTTTATAACAGAATAGGAAGAAGGGAAACACTGTTAGAACCATCAGTGGTTAATTGTGACTTTGAGAAAATGAAATGAATTTAAACTCAAAAAGTAAGCAACTTCAATAAACACTTGTTTACATTCATGTACTAAACACTGCATTGGGCACAGACTGAAAGACTTCTGACTAGAGTGGAAAGTTGGGAACTGTACATTGCTAGGTATTATTATAGAGCTGTTTATTTAGAAATCCAAAGTAGAAGGCCAACATTTGTTATTAAATGTCTTTCATTTTGATGGAAAAAAAAACTAAGGACTAGTTTCTTTAATTCTCCCATGGTCAAATGAACAGATGGTAGAATCATATTTCATTATGTAATTCCTGTTGATAGGGGATGTATTCAGAGCTCTGTAAAACTTGGAAAATTGAAATTTAGTTGTCATTGAAACTTCTTCTGTTTTAAGTATAATTTTCAAGAAACTTTAAGGTTTAAACAAAATTCAAAGCAGAATGTGATATCTATGCATATTTAACATCCGTTTAAACACACAGCATAGATCTGTAGCTCTCTCACTGCAGTCTGGAAACACCAGTGTTCATAGTGAAATAAGAGCACAGTTTGGGGCCCGGCTACGTAGTCCAGTGGTAGGAAGATTTAGCATACACAAGGCCCTGGATTTGAGCCCCAGGCAAAACCAAAACCAAACCAAAGGCAGACAGATCTGAGCCTCACCTCTGGCCTTGCTGCCCCCACTCTTGCTCATGGACAGTTGCTCCCTTTGAGGTACGGCTGTGTGGTAGCAGGAAGGGTTTTAGAGAAAATGTTACTGAATCAGCAGTTTTCAAAACAATTCCAAGGAAAACTGAAGAATTTTGTTTGCTAGAAAACATTTTGTACTGAGAAAACCTGACTTAAAGTTTATTTAGTGTAGCACGTAGGGCAATACTCCACTTGGCCTTAGAGCACCCCGAACTCACAGGGGCAGAAAGTGTAGTCTCCTTGCTGAAGAGTGCTCCTTGGCTGTACCTTGAGAGGAGCTGTCCCTGTTATCAGAGAACTGCATTGTTACCTGCCTCATGTTGTTCTTCTGTTTACTTCCAACCTGTCTTTCTTTTCATGAGCAGTTGGGAGCCATCATATTGAGTACACTATAAATAAGAGGTATTCTCTGTTAAAGTATCTACTTGGAGAAGGAAATTGAGAGCATAAATGACCACTTATGCAAAATTCTGTTAGTTACTCATAAATAAATCATACAAACTAGAATATGTTGTTGATGGCAACTTTCTGTGTCTGAATTGCAGATGTGGGGGACCAGCCAGGTGAGGTAGGCTATCCAGGCTCTCCTGCAGAAGCACCTCCGAGCAAGTCACCATCGATGCCGTCACTGAACCAGACTTGGCCAGAGCTGAATCAGAGCAGTGAGGTTAGCAAAACTTCCTTTCTCTGCTTGAAATTAGCTTGTTTAGGGGAAGACGCTTCAAACAGGATAGTTTGAGCACAGGATTCCTACAGTGTACACACCCTCACAGCACGGGATTCCTCCAGTACACACACACACACACACACACACACACACACACACACACACACACACACACACACACAGCATAGGATTCTTCCAGAACATACAGTCAGAACCTGAGAAAGGTGGTAACAGAAGTCATATTAATTATGTGGCTTCTGAAGTCTTTGTACTGTGTACACTATCATGGTTTCCGCCATGCCTCCCCACTAAAGCCTTGGAAACTGGGTAGAGCAGATACATAAATTGAAAATCAAAGGGGAGTAAGTTAACCAGATCCCATGTCCAGGGAGATTCAAGAGCAAGATTTGGGCACAAGTCCTTTGCTGTTTGATCAGCTGCCATGCCCACCGAGTCTCCGTAATTAAGTAGAGTGTATGAGGATATATTTGTGACCTTGGCATGAAGTGATACGAGACAAGACACTAGCATAGTTTGCTGCATGAAAAAAGTATTTTGTACAACCCAAACTACTTATAATTAGTTTTGTTTAATACAAAATGGAGGCCAGACATGGTAAGCACACACCTTTAATCCCAGCATTTGGGAGGCAGAAGACCTTTTCGAGTTCGAGGTCAGCTTGCTTGGTCTACATAGTGAGTTCTAGGACAGCCAGAGCTGTGTAGAGAGACCCTGTCTCAAAACACCAAAAGAGAATAGTAATAGTGTAAAATGAAGTAATTTTACTTATTAATACGACCAGTAGTGTGCAAACAGGATAGGGACAAATGCACTGCTTCCCAACTACTTGGGCGTAGGCCACACAAAACGCTAAGAGAGCCCCTGAGAATTGAGTGGAAGGGCAGAGCACCCACCCCATTCTGTGAAGATTCCGTGCTCTGGAGAACTCCGGTATTCGCTCTGTAAAGACGCTTTCTTTGTTAACTGAGTCTTCTATCTACAAAGGTAAATTTGTTAACTTCTAGGGGAAAGAAAGTGTTTTGCTTTTCTGTCTTTTAAAGCCAGGGCAGTATTTTGTTAAAGTCAGACTAGTTTGAGGCTGCTGGGAAATGGAGAACTGGCAGTTCTGTATGACTTTGTGCTGCCTTCTGAAGGCCTAAGGACAGCCCAGGCAGCTCTGCCATGGCACCACCAGCTCGTCCAGTATAAACGAGTTAGCACACATGCTTGTGAGGAGGAGGAGGAGGGAGGGAGGGAGGGGGAGGGAGGAGGAGGGAGACTTGGGAGATTTGCTGGTAGAGGTAGCTTGTGGAGAGTAGCAGAGGCGTTTATATTAACAGGGTGCCCTTAGCCTGTTCTTACGGTTTATACATAGAAGCAGCTCTTCCCAAAGTGTAAGGAGTCCATAGCCAATGTAACAGGAATCAGGTGTGATCTCCAGGTGCATGTGTTAACCCTCTCAGAAAGTCCCACCACCTTGTTTATAATGCCTAGTAAGAAAATCATAAATGACATAATTCTGCTATGGAATTTATGCTCTGCTTAATTAAAAGGCTAGTAAGACAATGATTTTAAGATATTTTGGTAAGAGCTATTAAAATATCTACTCAGAATATAAATTTAGTTTATTTTTATCTACACAAACCCAATATTTCAGTGTTTTCTTAGCACTAATGGATATAGATAAGGCATTATGAGAAAACACTAAAAGTCCCTAGCTTTGTAAAGCACTTTTCATATGCCAGTCTGTTCAAAAGACTTTGCCTAACTTAGCCCCTCACAGCACTCCTGTGAGGTGGGGATTGCTAATGCCATGTTAAAGATGGTGAAACTGAAGCACAGAGAGGGCATGTACTTCAGCCAAATCCACACAGCCCATAGTAGGCCAGTGGTCGGGCGCCAGAGCCTATAGCTGCTAACTACTGTACTTGTCCTGAAGAGGACACCCACTGCCTTCCAGGGAGCCGAGTTCTGCATGTAGGCTGTTTTCTATGAGGTAGATAATTCAGTTCCTTCTAAATTCTTAAAATAGTAGTTATTGAGGAAGAAATTAATTGTATTACCAAATTTGTTAACTCAGTTTCTGATGGGAAAGCCCATTAAAAAGGTTGTAAGCGTTTTCACAACTTTGAACTAACATTTTTCTCTTTGTGACCTGTAGGAAAAGTTATTGAACACTTTTATTAGTCATTTTCGTAGATAATTTCAGCAATATTCTCCTTGGCTAAAGCCTGATTTTTACATATCTACTCAAATTGAATATCACTATTTTAAATAGAACATTGAACTTTGAAGCATAAAAGTATATATTCTTGCAAACTGAATTTATAAGGACTTTGGTTAATGAGGTAGTTGTGTCTGTCTGTAAGCATTTGTGTGTATATATTGTATATGTGTAAGTAGATGTTTCCCTCCTCAGGGGACAGCTCATCATTTTTTAAGAATCAGATTTAATAATAGTTTTAATACCGCTATTCTGTACTGTTACTAAGATCTCAAATGGAATTTACTGTAATTAATGTTGACTTGTCATTCCACCTGTTTAAGAGGTATGATATTTCTTTGTGTACCTCTTTAGAGAGTAGCTTTTCTGTGCATCTCCTGGAATAACACACTCAGATGCTTGACCTGTTCTCACGGCTGCATTCCGACTTCCTAGCATGGGGAGGGAGCCTGGTTGGCAGCTCTGTCTTGTGATCTGGCATGGCCCTGTTTGTGCGCTGATCGCAGAGGTTGACTTGCTACAAATCGATAAATAAGCTCAAAATGTCATTAATTGCAGAATTTCTTGCATTTTATCTGTTATATTTTATTAAATATGCGTATGTATAAGATATGTGCACGTATATAATGGACTCATCTTTCAGGGGTCGCACTGGCAAGTCGCACTGAATGCTCCATTTTGATTAGACCTTGAGCTCCTCGGCTTCTGTGGATCAGTGTTTTAACTGGAGTTTGCACAGGATTTGAAGCGAGCACTGCTCTAGTCCAGACAACCCTTGTGCATTTCTGCCTGGTTGCCATTTTGATTACTTATCCTCTGTCTCCTTTATGGTGTTTTGAGTGTTAATTCTATAGAAGTTTAATCTCATCCATAGAGATTACATTAAATTTTCCCTGTACTTCTGCCTGTGAAGGGACTCACCGTCTAGTTGTAAGATGGCCCCGCACAGATGAGTATGAAGTGATTATGGGGATTACAGACAGACGACACAGTGCTGTTGGTCCTGGGAAGTGCAGCTTGCAGTGCAGCCCCTGAACGCCTTCGCTAAGTCTTCTCCAGTGATCTTCTGCCTCTCCCCGTGCTGACTTGTCTCTCCTCTGTCTGTTCAGCAGTGGGAGACATTTAGTGAACGCTCTTCAAGCTCACAAACTCTGACCCAATTTGATTCTAACATTGCACCAGCTGATCCTGTAAGTCAATCACTTAGCTTGCTTGTTTGAAATTAATTTTATTAACCCAATATCCATCGTTGTGGTTTTTAACTGATATGCATGATTCAGTGTAGTGCTTAGAGGGAAATTTGTCAGGTCTTTTGATTTTTTGTTTGTTTGTTTGTTTGTTTTTTGGTGTGCTCCACAGTGGAAGAACATTTTTGCCATTCTTTGTATTTTGTAGTTTTTTTGATGAAAGAAAACTTTGTTTAAAACCTGGTGGTATATGTGTCTGTAACGAGTAGTTTTGTTATCAGTAGATTTGGTTAGCCATGTTTTACCTGCTAAGTGTATGTTTTATTAAGCATATACTACTTGTTTCAATTACATATTTTATTTGTATGCTTGCACATCATATAACATGTACTCTGTCTTTATACAGTGTCATTTTCAAGTATTTCCAGTAGCATAACTTTTGTTTAATTAGTGTGTTAAGTTCAGCACAGCAAAAGCAAACTAATTTACAGTTACAGTCACTCCTGTGCAACTGAACCTCTGTCTCGTCTTCCTGTGATTTCCTGTGTCACTTTCTAAAAAATGCTACAAAGTTCATATCCTGGCTTTAAAAGTTAATTCTGATCCTGTAGAGTTATACCTCACCTGTCCCTCACATGCCTGAGAATGCTTAAACTGTAGACAGAGGCGTTCTCACCGTTCATTCCTTAACTTGATCTTTCTCTCTTCCTTTTAAAGAGGACACATGCCAGGAAGTATGCTGTATAAAAACAGGAAGAAAATAGGAAGGAAGAAGAGCGTAAAGGTTTTTTTTTTTAATGGTCAGAGCAGGAAAGAGCAGAGAGTGACACATGACGCTCATGTCCATGCCCCACCCCCCCCCAGCATTGGGGTTTGAACAGAGTCATACACCGAGCCCCACCCACAGTGAGACACACTCTCTCTAGATGTTTTGATACTGATCTTTTGGGGAAAGTGGCATTTAAACACTGCTCTGGCAGTGAACTAATGAAGTGCTGCTGTGCTTTACAGTCTGCAGAGGATGCTTTCATAGCTATTGGTACATAATGTGTGGGCATTTTTAAAACATTAAAACTATATTGTTTCCACAGCCAGTCACTATGTGGGTTTCCCATGCAGTTGCTTCTTTTCTTACTCTATTTAAGGCGCTTGTCTTTGTTTCTTATCTCTGAAAATGTAAGAGAAATAAGAAAACATTGAAAGTTTTGCTACTCGGTAGCCACATTTCTAGTCTCTTGGGACAGGACAAGTTCTATAATCAAGTTTATCTTTTAAGTTTCCTTTAGCTTTAAGTTTTGTTTTTAATTACTCCTTTCTTCTAGTTATTTGACCTAGTTTTACTGGTGAAAATGTTTTTTAAATTAGCAATAAAGAAGCTTTTTTTTTTTTCTAACCCTTAGAAGACAGAAAATAATTGATAGTGTTAACACTCTTCCAGACAGGGCAAGAGCGTTTTGTGGGGAGATTTTTGTTTAGTTATTTGTTGTTTTTGGTCTTATTGTAAGACAGAGTCTTGTTTAGCCCAAGCTAAGCTTAAACCCTATTCATGACTGGTAGGAACGTAGGAAAAATATTTGACGTTCCTATCATATTTTAGAAATATAGTCCAGATTTATAAGGGCCAACTGGTCAGCAGGACATGGCAACACATGACTGTAATTCCAGCGCTTCAGAGCTTGGGACCAATGAGCCTGGCTACATGGACTCTATGTACTCTATGTTCTACTAGGGGAAAGCCCAAGTGTTCTGTATAGCTCAGTACTTTCCTTTGCTGTCTATAGTGTGGCATGAAGTTTTGAGAAAATAAGAGGTGTTCGTTGAGATTTTAAACTTGAATTTAAACTTCTGGATTTGGTCAAATGTAGGTGATGCTATTAAATACGTACAATGTGCTATCCATACTGCAGTCTCCTTTAGTTAGTGCTGAGCTTAAATCTTTGTTCTCCACCCCATTCCCATCTCCCTTAGTCTCCGTCAGGAGACTCTTTCAGTGAATTGTGTCCCTTATATTAATGTCTAACACCTCATGTAAGAGCCGATATTGCCTGTTGATAGACCACAGCCTCTAGCTACAGTCTCAAATGACCCTTTGTGAGGCTTGTATAAATCAGGATTACAGTTAAGTGAATCAGGGCATCATAGAGGGAGTACAGACAAAAACAAAGTACTCTACAGTTCTAGTATGAATTTGACATTTTTATGGTTGGGAATCTTTAATGAAGTGGTTTTAAAAACAAAATTTTCATTGTCATCTGCTGAAATGTCTTTGAAGGTTTCGAACTGGTCTAGTGGTACTTGACAACCCATTACACGGTGTTACATTTTACACAGGGAAGCAGCTCACGGGCAGGCAGGTTGGGATGGTGGCCGTTAGGCTTTGTTTCTAGTAAAACTGAAGGTCTGGTACGCACGTTTCCATAAACTTGTCTTCTTTTCTTGAATGATTTATCAAATAATTAGTAACTTCCAGAAGAATATGCTTCTGCTAGGGTGAATGTGGCCAGCACACCAAGGAAATTCTAGACTGATGAGCAGTGTCAGGCAGCAGCCTCTGTCCTGACTTAGACCTGCTCTCCGTGCTGTGGAACTGAGCAGTACAACATATAAAAACAGCCTGACCACCTGTTAGGGCCACAGCACACCCGATTGGTAGTGTACCTTCTCTGATATTTATAGAAATAAAAGATGCCCAAAGCAAGATTTCAGCCTCAAACAAGCCCAATTAATTATTGTTAGTCGATGGTCACAATGCTGGTTGTGATAATCGTCACGGTATATAACTGGGTTAGGCTATAGGCAAGGGGTTGGCTAAATCAACCCATGGTGTTTGGGGAAGTTTTAGTCAAAAGAAGGTATGTTATTTGAATGATTTTTTTTTTTAAGGTCAAGGACCCTTTCATTAGCATTTAAAAGGAAAATGGCAGAGAGCAAGCACACTGTAACTCAGTGGTTCTCAGTTTTCCTAATGTTATGACCCTTTAATAGTTCTTCATGTTGTAGTGACCCCTAACCATGAAATTATTGTCATTGCTACTTTGTAACTGTAATTTTCCTACCATTTTGAATTAAAAATAACTGCTTTAGACTGATGGCTTTAGACGCCCCCTGTGAAAGGGTGTTTTGACCCCCAGGTCAAACTGTAACTCCTGGTAGCTGCCAGGAAGAGGGAGATGAGGAAAAGGAAGAGGAAAGTTAGGTCTAGAAAGCAGGCAGGTTCCGCGGTGGAGGCTGGCAAGCATGGCAAGCAGGAGGGTGTAGACCTCAGAGGAAAGTGGGAAGCTCCCTCCCAGAGTATCAGGCATGCTCAGGCTTTGGCCATAACAGAGAAAAAGAAAAAAACAGGAAAAGGAAAAGTTAAACTTTTCTAAAAAGTGGACAGGCTGCATGCCAGAGGCTCTGTAAGTTCCCTGAATGTCCTGATTAAAAGTGGAAGTTTCTGGCAAAATAGACAAAAATAGTCCAAGGAGAGAATATTCTCTTCCACGGAAAGAATATCACGAGCAGGCTGAGTTCTGCATGGTGATAGCATATGGTACACATATGTGTTGGGGGGGGGGCTGAGAGTTAAAGAGGTTGAACCCAGATGGAGATCTCTTAGTAGGCTAGACAAAGATCAGCTTCACTTGGTTGTCAGCTAGAAGCTAGCACGGAGTGCCAGGATGACGGAGGCAAGGAGAGGCAGTTGTGGAAGATGACTCAGCTAAGGCTGTAAGGAAGTGATGGGTCAGAGAGAGGCAGAGCTCGCAGCAGTAGAGTGGAGAGGAGGCAGGGGTGGGTGATTACACAGGAGTAATGGGATGGAGGGCACACGGCAAATACAGAGATGAGCTTAAATATGACAGGACACCGCTGTGAATCATAGTAATTAGGTACATGATACAGATGTACCATGATTTGAATAGGTAGAAGAAAGGGGACAGAGCCTGCCTGCTATTGGTCGTTTATGATGGTGTGATGTGTTTTGTGTGCTTTATGTGTTTTGATTGGGAACAGTAGATGAGAGCAGAAAGAAAGTATGACCTTTTACAGACATTTGTGGTGTTTTATTTGCTTATTAAAATGAAGGCTTCCTATTCAGCTACACAATCCCTGACGCAGTGTGTAATGTGTTAGTCAGAGGATAAACCTGGTCAACTATGTCGGGCTCATCAGCGTCTTGTTGTCTTCTGTGGACATTAAAAGCCTTTGTAAAGGCCATCACTAGCCGATAGTTGTGCAAGTACACTGTGTTGTTGAAAGCTGACTGGTTGGTACAGACTTAGTGTGCCTTTTCAAAAATTAAGGCTTATATTTTTTAATATATGTTTTATGTGTAAGAAAAATTATGTAATAAAACAATTAAATACTTAGTAAAAATTAGCTGGGGCACGGTGGCACATCCCTTTAGTCCTAGCACTTGGGAGTTCAAGGCCCTTCTGCTCTACATAGAAAGTTCCAAGTCAGTAAGCACTCCATGGAGAGACTGTGGTTTGCTTTTATTTTGTTTTTGTTGTTTTGTTTTTTGTTTTAAAGGTAGTGAAAGATCCATCACTGGAAACGTACCAAACATTTAATGTTTTAGCTAATAACTTAAGAATATATGAAGGGGCTGCAGAGAAGGCTCAGTCGTTAAGAGATCCTTCTGCTCTTGGAAAGGACCAGAATTTGGTTGCTCACATCCATGTTATGTAACTCTAGGGCGTCTGGTGCCTCTGGCCTCAGTGGGTCCCCACACGCAGGGCCATGTGCCCACAGATATGAGTCTTAGGTGCTTTTCTGTTGCTGTGACAACACGAGCAGGGCAGTTGACAAAGAGCACTTACTGGACTTGGAGTTTTAGTTGGAGTCCACAGTGGTGTGGGACAGAGTCATGGCAAAATGTAGTGAAACACTTGAGCCTATGGGGCCATTCTCATTCACATGACCATAATACACAATTAAAGATAAAAATCTTTTAAAAATGAAGCAAAAATTATAAAGTTCAAAATGGAAAATCACTTTAGACAGGAATACATAACCCCTTTCAGCATCAATTTATCAATGAGTAGAATTGCACAGTTAAAAGTTTCATCCAGTGAGTGTATTAGAAATTCCCCGTCCAAGACAAGAGTGTACAGAAGGTCCACATTGACAGTCGTGGGGAAGGGGTCACATGTAAACATCTAAACTGGAAACAGGAATATGTGTTTTGTAAAAGTGCCCCAAGCACAAAACTATTTTAATAGTTATGTAGACCAAATCAGATTCAATTACATTTATCAAACATAAGCTACAAAGAATCCCAAGTGTATTAATCACGCACTGGAAAATGATGTGTGTGTGTGTAAAAGCTGTATCATTTAGAAACAGACCAGAGTAAAAGAGAGGCCTGCACAGAGACAGCAAAAGAGAAAAGTGCAAACCTGTTCAGATCATCAAAGAACACAGCTAACAACATTGAGAAGCCAATACCAGCCAGCTTAACAGTGATAGAGATTGTGACAGCGTGAAGAAATTAAACCAAGGTGTCATTGATAAAGCCACATTTTATAATCATAAATATGACGATGTCTTAAATTACTATTTAAGTATTTTTTGAAAATATAAGAGAAATCAGAACTTTGATCTGTGTGTAACACAGATGTTTAACTGTAATTTTAGGGGACAGGGAATGGTGGTCCAGGTTTATTATAGACAGGAATCTTGGTTAGATTCTCACTGGAATTGCAACAGGAAATTATTCTAAATGGCTTTGTCCATGTAATAGCCATGACAGATTGGTTGTGATTCGTTTAAGTTTAGAAACGATGAGAGTAGGCCAGCAGAGGCCAATAAAAGGCACAGGCTGGTGTCATTGTCCACTCAGTGACACCGGAGCAGCGTCCTTGTGAATGAAGGCAGTGTCCTGCACTACTCCCAACTGCACTACTGCGTCCTCCTGCCTCAGAGGAGCAGCCACGCCCTCCTGGCCAGGGCTTCCTGGGCTCTGAAGCTGGCGTGTGAGGCGGCTCTGGCTGCTCTCCAGAGCCCTCAGCTGCAGAGCTGGGCTCCTTCCTAGGGCTCCCTCTGCCTCCGTCCGGTTCTGGGATGTGGCCTTTTTACTCTTCCCTCCCTCCCGTCTTCTGAGAAGTCCCTGCTGTCAACTGCTGTCCCCTGAAGTCACTTAGGCAGCGTGGCCATGCCTGATGTACCACAGTCCTACATCCTGGCCTGTTAGCTGGGGTCTGTCTTGTCCTTGGAGTGGATTCCTTCCGGATAGGAAGCAGCCATCACACCCACAACTGCAGCAGAACAGACTTCTAGTTATTTTTGTTTTAAAGGTTAAAATTTTTTTGAGCAGTTTAGTAAAAACAATTTCAGTCTGTCACTTAGCTTTTGAGTTCTTCTATTTTAATTTTCCTCAATGCTTAACATTTCTTTAATCTCATCACACCATTGCAGTTTGTTTTCAAATATGATTTTGAACTATGTTTTTAATAAGCACATTTCATGAATTTCTTTAATCATTCAACTTCAAATTACCTTATGAAATCAAATTATTCATCATGTAAACTTGATGTTCTTAAATTGAGCTGTTAATTCTTAAAGCTGCCACCTCTGCATTACTGTGAATGAGAAAGACGTGTGCAGGGGCTGTCAGTGTTGTTCGTCCCAGGGTCCCACAAGTCCTAATGCCAATGCACTTTCCCTCGTGTCTCTAGGATACCGCCATTGTGCATCCAGTTCCCATTCGTATGACTCCAAGCAAAATCCACATGCAGGAGATGGAGCTGAAAAGAAGCAGCGGTGGTAAGGACTGTGCTGCCCCACTGCCCCGCTGCCCCGCCTCGCTGGCCGCCAGCACCCAGAGCTCCACGTTTCTCTCCTAGGCCGTTTATTGGGTTCTGGGTGTTTGTGTGTTTGGATAGACAGGGTCTCATTTCCTAGCCCTGCCTGGCCTGGAACTCATTTCATAACCAGGCTGTCGTGGAGTTACAGAGATCCACCTGCCTCTGCCTCCAGAGTTCTGGGAGTGAAGGTGTACCCCACCACTCCTGACTAGCAGTTGTTTATTTTTTAACCTCATACTTCCCTTCAGGGCTGTCTGTTTAAACAATATAATTTTTAAAAGGATATTGTTTCATATAAATATTTAAAATAGTGTTTATGGGAAATTTTCAGAAAATAAATAAGGTCATTTGAAAATGAGACACTTCTGATACTCTGGAGTCTGTTTGGGCTTTTTTGTTGTTGTTTAAATTTGTTATTTTACATGTATGCTATTTACATATATGAGTACTTTCCCTATGTGAATATGTGTGCACCACGTGTGTCTCATATGTGAGGAGGTCAGAAGAAGCCATTGAGTGCTTTGTAACCTAAGCTGCAGATGGTCCTGCGCGGCCTTGTGGGTCCTCACTGTGTAACCCAGACCGGCCTCGCGTCTGGAGCTCAGCCTCACAAGTGCTGCAGTCCAGGTGTGCAGCACCATTCCCAGCTTAACTAAGGCTCCTCAGAGGCAAACGCACTGCCGTCAGTTACCAGACAGTGTCGTCATCATTTATAGCCCAGATTTGGGGTGGTTTGTTCCCTGTGCTATTGGGGTAAAGGTAACCAAGTGAAGACAGACAGGTAAATGACCTCTTATTGTGGAAGATAACACAATTTCCCACAGACAGGTTTATATTCACTTTTATTTAAAATATTGTGTCATCTTATATGACACTTTTGCATTATTTAAATGAAGTCTAATTGTAATTCAATCTTCTATTGAACATAAAATGTCTGTCTCTTGTATTGTGACCGTTTAATTCTCTACTAGATCATACTAACCCCACCAGCCCATTACTTGTGAAGCCATCTGATCTTTCAGAAGAAAATAAAATCAATTCATCAGTAAAATTTCCTTCTGGAAATACCGTAGGTAAGTGAAAGATAGCATCACATCTCTCATTTGAGTTTATTAAATAAATTTAAAGTCTGAGGGATTGAAGTCTGTGTCTTGTGTAAAATCGGGGACAATAACTCTTCAAAGCTTCTACAGTGCATGTGGTGAACGCTCCGGTCAGTGTCCCTTCCTCAGGGCAGGCTGCCTGTCTGCCTTCACTGCCTTCCATTGGCTCTTCCCCTGACCTTTCTTTGTTTCACACAAAACATATGTGCCAGGTTCCAGTCTAGGGGGTGGGGACTGAGCAGTAAACAAAGCAGAACAAGTCTTCATCTGTGCTACATTTATAAGATGGGATAACTCTTCTGTGAAAGGAAAGCTAATTTCAGGAAGAGAACTGAAAAGCTGGGAAAGGGAATGAAAGCCATTTTAAATGAGAACAAAGAAGTCCTTATTAAAAAATAACATTTGTCTTAAAATTTGAAGGAGCTGAATGACAGCTCTGTGACTTATAGGAAAGAAAGATGGCTAAAAGACAGGCAACAGCCAGTATGGAGCCCTTAGGCAGGAAGCTTGTGTCTGCAGAATAGAGTCATAGTTGGTAAGCCTGGTAGCAAGTGAGAGAACGGTAGAAGGCTATTGAACCATTTTCACTCCTACTGAATGGTATGAAAGGTCGTTAGAGAGTTCTCTATGGAGGAAAGACAGAGACCTTAAAATACTGCCCTTCTGTTCTAGTACCAGGCTAAAGGTAGGCAAGCGCTAAACTAGGAGGGAGTTGTGGCGATCCAGCCACAAGAAGATGGGGTCTGGGCCAGAGTGGGAGGGGTCTGGGTGGTGAGAACTGGCCAGGTTTGGGACTATGCTGTGCAACCTCAGTAGGAAGAGGCTGTCACTGGAGGGTTTGCTCACCTGTGTAGCACAGAGAAAGGAGTCAAGAGTGACCTCGGCAGCGGAGGGCAAGCGGGAGGGTTACAGTAGCAGAGAAAGTTCCTTTTATCTGTGCACAGTATCCCCGTGCCCAGATAAAACAAGCTTTCTTTTCTTTTTCCAATCTTTTATGTGAAAGTAGCTGTTTTCTACCACAAAGCAATTTATTCCTACTGTAAAAATAAAATGATTATTCAGATTCTCAGTGTCCATGGTTAACCATTTATTGTCTGCTTTAAATCATATTTCGTGAGTTTATAATACAGAGTCAGCAACAGTAATCTCAGAATCCAAAATAAGAATGGGTTCAGAGTACAAACTTCTCGAGTATCAAAATGCCATCGCACCTGAGCTCTTGGCAGATCGCATTGGAAGGGCACACTACAGCTTATCTAGATTGTAGCGTATTCTGACTTCTATATAGCTATGCATAGCATATGTGATTTTTAGAGTTGATAACACTGGAGTGAGCCTATTCTGAAGTTTCTGAATGTCTTCAATTTTGGAGCAGCTAAACAATGTATAACATTTGGGGTACAGAAAGTAAAAGGCAAAGAAATGAGTATTATTAACTAGAAGGTTTCTTTTATCAGCAGATGGGTACAGTAGCTCGGACTCTTTCCCTTCCGACCCGGAGCAGATTGGGAGCAATGGAGCTCGTCAAAGGTCAGTAGTTATCAAGAAGACTGTTATTTCCCTGTGAACACTAATATCTGTTTACGTCAGACCAAGCACTAATTATTTCCTCTGGGAAGCTGTTAGATAACTATTAGTTTATGCAAAAATCAAATATTTTGGTTCTACTTGTGAAAAAGTAAAAAGCAACCAACCCTGTTGTCGGTTTTGTTTTGTTTATGTGTTTTATGGAGAGTCTAAAAAGAGTTGATAACTTCCTGGAAATAGGCAGTAATGCGATCCTGTGAGGAGAGCAGTGAGAGTCTCTCTGATGAGCATCTGACTGTGGAGTACCACAAGAACGTTCCTTAAACACCCACAGCATGGCCCAGCGGGAGCTGCCTGCTCACACCGCCACCTCAGACACAGAAACAGTACCTGGGGCAAGCAAAGGGTGGGTGATAGGGGCTTGTCCGCATGGGCCTCACTAGCCCTCAGACACACAGGCAAAAAGCATCTTTTGCCTCTCACATTTTACATACAGTGAAAAGACTTCTGCAGTATGCCTGTTGGGGAGAGGGAGGGAAAAGGGGGGAGGGGGAGCACCCCCCTCCCAAATTTCCAAGGAACTTAGAAAGTGAGAAGACCACTTGTTTCCTTTCTTTGATGTGTAGACTTCTCCTGTGATTTTTGTTTGTTTGTTTGTTTTTTAAGATTTATTTATTTGTTTTATGTATATGAGTACACTGTAGCTGTCTTCAGACACACCGGAAGAGGGCATCAGATCCCATTACAGATGGTTGTGAGCCACCAAGTGGTTGCTGGGAATTGAACTCAGGACCTCTGGAAGAGCAGCCAGTGCTCTTAACTGCTGAGCCATCTCTCCAGCCCCCTCTCCTGTGTTTCATAAATTGCAGACTGTTTTGGAATTTATTGTTTTTATCCCTGTATGTAAAGATCTGTTTGCCAAATTGTAAAGAGCCTTTTCAAAATAAAGACTCTCAGTTGAGAATTCTTTGTTTAGCTCTATACCCCATTTTTTATTTTATGTATATGAATACACTGTGGCTACCTTCAGACACACTGGGACCTCTGGAAGAGCAACCAGTGCTATTAACTGCTGAGACATCTCTCCAGCCCCTGTACCCCATTTTTTTAAAAGGGTTATTTGATTCTCTGGAGTCTAACTTCTTGAGTTCTTGTATATATCAGATATTAGCCCTCTATCGAATGTAGGATTGGTAAAGATCTTTTCCCAATCTGTTGGTTGCCATTTTGTCCTAATGACAGTGTCCTTTGCCTTACAGAATCTTTGCAGTTTTATGAGGTCCCATTTGTCCATTCTTGATCTTAGAGCATAAGCCATTGGTGTTCTGTTCAGGAAATTTTCCCCTGTGCCCGTGTGTTTTAGGCTCTTCCCACTTTTTCTTCTATTAGTTTGAGTGTATCTGGTTTTTATGTAAAGGTCTTTGATCTACTTGGACTTGACCTTGAGTACAAAGTGGTAAGAAAGGGTCAATTTACATTCTACATGCTGACGTCCAGTTGAACCTGCACCAGTTGTTGAAAATGCTGTCTTTTTTCCCCTGGATGGTTTTAGCTCCTTTGTTCAAAGATCAGGTAACCATAGGTGTGTGGGTTCATTTCTAGGTCTTAATTTCTATTCCACTGATCTATCTGCCTGTCTCTGTACCAGTATCAAATTTCTGAGAAGTTCCTAAAAAGTTCAACATCTTTAGTCATCAGGGAAATGCAAATCAAAACAACCCTGAGATTTCACCTCACACCAGTCAGAATGGCTAAGCTCAAAATCTCAGGTGACAGCAGATGTTGGCGAGGATGTGGAGAAAGAGAAACACTCCTCCATTGTTGGTGGGATTGCAGACTGGTACAACCATTCTGGAAATCAGTCTGGAGTTTCCTCAGAAAATTGGACATTGAACTACCTGAGGACCCAGCTATACCTCTCCTGGGCATATACCCAAAAGATGTCCCCAACATATAACAAAGACACATGCTCCACTATGTTCATAGCAGCCTTATTTATAATAGCCAGAAGCTGGAAAGAACCCAGATGTCCTTCAACAGAGGAATGGATACAGAAAATGTGGTACATCTACACAATGGAGTACTACTCAGCTATCAAAAACAATGACTTCATGAAATTCATAGGCAAATGGAATGAACTAGAAAATAAATATCATCCTAAGTGAAGTAACTCAGTCACAAAAGAGCACACATGGTATGCACTCATTGATAAGTAGATATTAGCCTAAAAGCTCAGAATACCTAAGAAACAGTTCACAGACCACATGAAGCTCAAGAAGAAAGAAGACCAAAGTGTGGATGCTTCAGTCCTTAGAAGGGGGAACAAAATATTCACAGGAAGAAATACAGGGACAAAGAGTGAAGCAGAGACTGAAGGAAAGGTCATCCAGAGACTGCCCAATCTGAGGATCTATCCCACATGCAGCCACCAAACCCAGTCACTGTTGCTGATGCCAAGAAGGGCTTGCTGACAGGAGCCTGATACGGGTGTCTCCTGAGAGGCTGTGCCTGAGCCTTACTGATACACATGAGGATGCCTGCAGTTAACCATTGGACTGAGCACAGACACCTTAATGGAAGAGTTAAAGAAAGGACTGAAGGAGCTGAAGGGGTTTGCAACCCCATAGGAAGAACAACAATATCAACCAACCAGATCTCAGAAGAGCTCCCAGGGACTAAACCACCAACCAATGAGTACACATGGGGGACCCATGGCTCCAGCTGCATTGGATGGCATTGTCTGACATCAGTAGGAGGAGAATCCCTTGGACCTATGAAGGCTCATTTCCCCAGTGTCAGGGAATAGCCTGGGTGTTTGGGTGGGAGTGGGAGCATCCTCATAGAAGTGGGGGTTGGGTAAGAGAGAAGGCAAAGGGGATAACATTTGAAATATAAATACATAAAATACCCAATAAATAAATACAAAAATAAAAGAATAAAGACTCTCTAGGGCAAGTTGAGCTTCGCTCGGCATAGTGACCTGTAAAGTGGGCAGCTCTGGTGACATCGCACGGCCCCTCATTGTATAAGCAGATTCTGCCCTGGCTTCCCAAGGTCAGGCTGTTGAAGAGTAACCAGCTAGAGGCTTTCTTCTGAAAACAGCTTCTGAGCTCGCACGGCTTTCAGTAGGAGGGAAGCATCTCTCTTTTGTGGTCCGTCGTGATGAAATCGTGTGCACAGTAACCTCCAGAGTTTTACAGGTTTATTTATGACTTTAGAGAGGGGTATTTGGCACGTGAAGTAGCCGTTTGTTTCAGACACAGCGCAGACAGTGCTGTTGTATTAGTTGTAGTATCTTCATAGGTACTACCTGAAAATGTCCTCCAAATCAGGCCCCTGGCTCTGCAGTCCAGGCCGATGCCTAAGAAAGGACGGTGCTCTGTGGCTGGTGTAACTGGCTGACTGGTGAATTTTGCAGGTCTCATTCAGGAGCGTCCCCGGATAACACTGCACCACCACCTCCCCCTCCCAGGCCACAGCCTTCTCATTCTAGATCATCATCCTTAGATATGAATCGGACCTTCGCAGTTGCCACAGGTAGGGAGGGCTGGGGAATCATAATATACATTAATTATAATAATATACATTGTTTTAATGTTAATTTAAGATACAACTTTTTTATTTACATTTAAGAAAAATGTGTTTTTCTGAGTTCAAGGACAGCCTGATCTACAGAGTCTAGCTCCTGGATAACCAATGCTACACAGAGAAAATGTGTCCTGAAATAAAGTAGAAAGACATCAAATTGAAAAAAATTTTTAAGTGGGGAGAATGTTGTTTTTCTAACTATAAGGTGTATTTGTGCACAAATAATAAAGATGGGCACTTAGATACCACAGGAAAACCTACCTGATGTGGTTGCCTCTGTGCTGAGGGGACTGAGAAGGTGGGAAAGGACAGTGACTCCGAGATGCTAATGTGTTCACTGCTGCAGTACTGCAGTGGTGATGAGAGAAGAGCCAGGCAGAGGTGGGGCTCGCTCAGTGTGATTCAAGGAAAACGGGAGTATCGCAAGTTGTTTACAAAGAGAGGATAGTCTTGAAGGAAGAATGTGGAGATGTGGATCTGGTAGAAAAACAGTCACAGGGTGGAGGAGAAACCGAGAACAGGTTAGCGTTAAGGAAATAAGCAAAGGCTCGTCAGCAGCCCTTCATGCGATAGGTTGACAAGAGGAGTGAGGTGTGAGGGGAGCCATGAAATTGGACCTCATGGATCCTTTGGGTTGGACTTTGTTTATCACAGTCTCATAGCCCATCTGGCCTCAGACTCACCGTGTAGCCAAAGTTGACTGTACTAACTTTTCATCCCGTTGCCTTACCTCCCGACTTCTAGAACAAAATGTGAGACACCACGTCACATGGATCAAACTCAGAGCCTCAGACATGCTAGGCACCTGCACAGCCACTGAGCTGTAGCCTCCAACGAGCATAGTGACCACCCTGAAAAGTTACCATGTGCCCTTAGACGTGTCTTACCATGTGGTCATTACCTGGTTCTTCTGCAGGAAAATAACTGTAATCACTAAAGAGACTTGTGTATTCACACAGGCCAACAACAGGCTGGAGTTGTTACCCACCCTCCTGCAGTGCCTCCAAGACCTCAGCCCTCACAGGTGATTGGTTCTCCCGTGTTCTTTTTAAAGTGCCAGGTAGTGTAGTGCTCGGGATGAGTTTGCCTTAGACATTTCAATCTACTCATAGTTATCTCTGGAAGGCAAGGATTTCAGTAACAGTTTGGGTTACTACGAAACAAATGATGCTGTCTTAGGGTGCAGCAGAAGAGTAGTGGGTTAGGAGATGGAGGTGTCTGATGATGTCCTCAGTCCATCACGGGCTCAGACAGACTCCTCTCTATCTCCCTGGACATTTACTTCCCTGCTAGGTCAGAACCGAAGTGCTGCAGTAGACGTATTTATAGACTACTGGGGTACAGCCTTGCTGGTCAGTACTGGGGTACAGCCTTGCTGGTCAGTACTGGGGCACAGCCTTGCTGGTCAGTACTGGGGTACAGCCTTGCTGGTCAGTACTGGGGTACAGCCTTGCTGGTCAGTACTGGGGTACAGCCTTGCTGGTCAGTACTGGGGTACAGCCTTGCTGGTTAGTAACGTGAACGAGCATGTTGAGAAGATGCAGGTGAGGTGTCTGGGTTGAGACCCAGAGGATAAAGAGGTAGTTGCTGCAGAAAAGGCATTCTGAGGAGAAAGTGCCATCTGCAGAGGCACGGGTATACAGTGTATCTACACAGTATCTACACAGTATCTATCTATATCTATCTATCTATACAGTATCTACACAGTAGCCTGGCATCTTCCTGAGAGAAAGCCAAGGTCAGCAGACAGTGGTAGACTCTGTACTGATAGATCTGAGGTGTTTGCTGTCCTGTGCTACCCTATGGAGGAGGACACGCCGTGGCACTGGTGATGCTAATGTTTGCTTCTGTGTTGTGAATCACATACAGGCACCGGGTCCCTCTGTCCACCGCCCAGTGGATGCCGATGGTCTAATAACTCACACTAGTACCTCACCTCAGCAGATACCAGAACAACCAAATTTTGCAGATTTCAGCCAATTTGAAGTATTCGCTGCATCAAATGTCTCTGAAGAACAAGACAGTGAAGCCGAAAAACACCCTGAGGTCTTGCCGGTGAGTTTTCTAGAGTTCAGGCCATTGTGACAGTTCCTCCCATATGTTGAAACGCAGATTAAATTAGCAGAGGCAGCAGTGAGTAAAACCCCTGCTGCTGCCTGTTTTGAGGATGTGTATCCCTAGATCCATGTTTCTCAGCTCCTTTATTAACTGCTGAATCTGACAGTTGCAGTAAGATGTTTAGTAAGATTCGGATGTTAGGGCCAGGGCTAGATATGACATGAGACACACACTGGTCCTAGTTATGCTGCTCTGGAAAGTTAGTGCTAAGCCTCTGCTTGTAGGAATTGAGGACTTCATAGAATAACAGGCTATGGTTACAGAAGCTACACACTTCAGCAACACACACTCTCTCCAAACAATACCATGCTAAAACGTAATCTTCCCAGACCGTTCCAGTCAACTGTAGATTTAGTAGTCCGCACTCTGATGGCATTGTCTATTCGAATCTCTGGTTTAAATTATTGAAAATATATCTGTGTGTAGTTGAAAAGAAAAGAGTAACATTGACATCACTGTTCTGACTGCCTCAGCTGCTGCACCTTTAACAGAGGCAACAGCGCATGGTAGTTTGACGGGCACAAGCTGCAGATTTCGTGGGTCTGGCAACAGGGAAGCTCTTATTGGTAGGGCCTGAGCTCCCCCAGCCTCCTAGGGGTACACTGTACCCGGGAAGGCAGTAGTGACTTGGGGAAAGAGGTGAGTGTGCCTGGGAGACTGTCGTTCGTGTGCTTGTCTCCGTGTGTCCCTTCCCGGTCACAGCCTTACAGCAAGCAGCTGCAGATTCAGAGCCATGGCTGCACCTCTCATTTCCTGCTCTCAGATCTTGTTTGCCAACTTCAGAGCTAGAGAAAGGTTCTCAGTGTTTCTCATCCTCACCTCAGACTTCCTGTCAGAATGAACAGCTCCTAGCATCTCTGTTACATGTTCTGTGCTTAACTACATAGTTACATAGTAATGAACACTGCATTCATCCCTAGGCTGAAAAAGCTTCTGACCCCTCAAGCTCTCTTCGAGTTGCCCAAGCAGACAGTAAAATCGAAGAAAAGACAGCCGCTGGTGTTTCTGCCAATGTGGTATGAACCATCTTTGTATAATGTGGACGGTTTTCTGTGTCTGCGGGACTTGTGATGCTTGTTAGAAATAAAGATGGCTAAGGCGGTGTGCCTCCGGTCCGGCACCAGCGAGGCTGAAGCAAGGGGGCGTGGGCTCTGCCTGGGCTGCACGGTCATAAGCATTTGCTACTGTTTTTTCCCTTTACTGTTGCCACAAACACATAAGTTGTTTTAAATAAGCTGAGTAGCCTCCTTTTTAGTAGCATGGCTTTAAAAAGGCAGTCTGTGCTCACACAGTGCTAATTAGGAGCTGGATCACTAAGAGCGCTCGCTCGTTTCTCTTGGTTCTTAGAGCAAAGGCACAACACCTCTGGCTCCACCACCAAAACCTGTTCGGAGAAGATTAAAGTCAGAAGATGAGTTGCGGCCAGATGTGGATGAGCACACACAAAAGACAGGTGTCTTAGCTGCTGTTCTAGCGTCTCAGCCGTCTATCCCCAGGTATCCGAGTTATTCCTCAGGACATTTAGTTACTGACAACAAAAGCAGTTAAAACACGAGGCTGAATGAGGCAGGTTAGTTCTGTAGCTAAGCAGAACCTTCCAGAGGGTTCTTGGGGCGGTGAAATGGCTTGTGGGTAAAAGTGCTCGCCACCTGACAGCCAGAGTTCAAAAGCAGGACCCACATGGTGGCAGGAGAGAGCCAGCTTCTACAATTGTCCTTTGACCTCCACACTTGTGCCATGCATTTGGAAGCCAGTGGACAGCTTTGGGGAGTTGGATCTCCTTCCATGTGGATCCAGGGGTGGGTCAGAGTGGTCATCATGACTGTGTGGGAAGCATCCTTGCCATCTGGGCCACCTCTGGCCAGCTTCCCTGTTTCTAAGAGAAGGAGAAAAGATACACTGTAAGCAGGAGCAGTGAGGCCCACGGAGCCAAAAAGATGCAGGGCCTGGTTGTTAACAGAGCCCGCAAGCGCTTGGTCCAGGTTGTTTTACTCTGGGAATTCAACAGGATGATTACAGTAATAAGTAACAGCTCTCATCTCGGGGTTTTGAAGCTTCTGCTTTCACAGTTACCATTGAAACAGCAAGTGAAATGAAGCTCTTCTAAGAGGGAGACGTTCCTTCTCTTTCTCTGCTTTGAAGTCACTGGGAGAAGGGGATTAAAGAGGGACAAGAAATGAAGGCTGTTTTTGCCCCTGTGTCTTCTCAGATCTGTGGGGAAAGATAAGAAGGCGATCCAGGCATCAATTAGACGCAATAAGGAGACCAACACCGTTCTGGCCAGACTGAACAGTGAATTGCAACAGCAATTAAAGGTAGTGTCGCGTTCCCATCTCAAGTTCCACGGTTGCTACACATCTCAGTTCCAGGGAACTTGGGGCTGATCCAACAGCTCCTGCCAGTCTGCAAAACTTCCTCAAAGCAGAGGAAAAGTGTGTAGCTAAAATCTTGTGTTAGCCATTGAATCTTTTAATGCTGAAAGGAATTTCTCAACACAATTCTAGTTGTGTGCAGTGTCTTATCCTGCTTATGTATGTATGTATGTATGTATGTATGTATGTATGTATGTACACAAACAACATCACTATTCCTACAACATTGTTTACTTCCTTGAAGAAACTTGGAGAAGAAAAGTGCACTGAGAACCCACAGTATGTAAGCATACATGGCTCTCTGCTCCATGTAGTATGTAGGCACTTGGGCAGTTACTAGTTCATTCTCTGATTAACTTGGATGCAGTAATAGGAACTTAAGCCAGTAGAATTAAGACAAGGAGTGAAAACATTTAAATCATCTTGTGTGTGAAAAAAACAAGACAAACCTTAAGTCAAAGTAGTGTCAGGGAGGTGGGTGAGCCAGTGAAAGTCCTTGCCTTGCAAGCCTGATCACCTGTGTCTCTCCCCACAACCCCATGGTGGATGAAGAGAACTGACTTCTGAAAGCTGTTCTCCAACCTCTACATATATGTGAGAGCATGCACACGTACACATATACACACATACAAGTACACAGTCAGTCTCTCTCTGCTGCTCCTAGTACTACTGTTTATCATTGTTATTTTATCATTATAAATTATCTTGAATGCAAAATAAATCTTTTTTTATTTAATAGAACTGAAATTCACAATGAAGATCCAACCATCACCAGAGGATAGAATTCATGTTAGCAAATTCATGTACATTTAATTAAAGCTTTATTCAAAATTTGTTCATTGCCAAGCAACCAGAGCTTCCAGGGACTAAGCCACTACCTAAAGACTATACATGGACTGACCCTGGGCTCTGACCTCATAGGTAGCAATGAATATCCTAGTAAGAGCACCAGTGGAAGGGGAAGCCCTTGGTCCTGCTAAGACTGAACCCCCAGTGAACTAGACTGTTGGGGGGAGGGTGGCAATGGGGGGAGGGTGCGGAGGGGAACACCCATAAGGAAGGGGAGGGGGGAGGGGGATGTTTGCCCGGAAACCGGGAAAGGGAATAACACTCGAAATGTATATAAGAAATATTCAAGTTAATAAAAAAAAAAAAACTGAAATGTCCTGTTTAAAAAAGTCTTGTGAAATAAGCAATTGAAAATAATTAAACATTATTGGCTTTAGGGGAAAAAAAAAATTTGTTCATTAATACCCATCTACTACAATTACTAGCTTTTCTGATGATTAACCTAAAAGCATTTTATTACGTAGTTCTGTCATCAGAAATGACTCTGAATTAGTAGGATCATGCTTTCCTATTTCGAATATTCAAATCGTGTTTCTAAAGTGAAATATATATTTTAAATACAAATCACTTTCTTTCTCTTGACAGATACAGTTGTCGTCGTGAAGCAGGGCTAGGGCTAGCATTGGACTCTGTCTACTCGAAGTGTAACTTGGACTTTGCATCTTTTTCAGGATGTCCTTGAGGAGAGAATTTCCC
Organism: Rattus rattus; assembly: GCF_011064425.1. Classification (NCBI taxonomy): domain Eukaryota; kingdom Metazoa; phylum Chordata; class Mammalia; order Rodentia; family Muridae; genus Rattus; species Rattus rattus. The sequence goes on along the minus strand of NC_046155.1, from coordinate 218,765,278 downwards.
TGGAAGTTCAACTGGAACAGCTCCGACCGTTCTCTCACCTCTAAGCGATGGCCGTTAACTGTGAACTCGCCCATTCTGAAGCAGTCCTGGGTTCAGAGCCTCTTTGGAAACCCAAACATTCAGCTCACTGCTTAATCGAACATTAAATTTTATGATTTGTTTTACCCTATATGTTCACCATTGTATTTAAGTATCTTTTATTTTTTAATTTCAATAAAAGGGTCAGGAGGACTTTCTCTGGAGACTACGTTGTGTTTGTTGGCCTGCCTCAGCCTTCTTAGGCTGTAACATCAGATGGCAGTAATACTGGCCCTCGTAGTTGTGACCACACCATGCTGTGACTGGATTTACAGAATGGGCTTCTCCTCAGACACAAACGAAAATGATATCAAACTGCCAGCGTCCCTCTCTGTGCAGCATCTAGTCTATAGAGCGTTTTAGGATGAGCTCCCTACTCAGTGTTTGCTTTGGGAGCCTGATGTATTTTCTCAGAAGTTCCTTTCCTTTCTTCCTCAGAGCCTCAGTCGCCATTCTCAGGAACCACGAGGTTCTAGAAAACTGTTCTCACAACAACTCAGGATCAGGGGCTATGCTTTTCTGACCAATTTCACCAATGACAGGATTCTTTTGTGTGTTTACGTGAGAATTCAGCAGGAACGGTAAAAGCTTATGACTTATGAAGATAGGTCTTTCTCCACTGCTCTCTCAAGGCGAAGGAACAGGATGAAACCACTACATACGGAGGAGGAGGAGCCATTTGCAGACATCACTGCCTTTGTGTGACTGAGGCGCTGTTTTCCTGGGCTTGGGGGCTTCCGTTGGCGAATGCTTGCCCTGCACGTAAGAAGATCTGAGTTTAATTCACAGGTCCTGTTTGTTTGCTTGTTTGCTTGTTTGTGGTTTTAAAGGCCAGGCCTGTTAGTGTGCTTGTAATCCCCGCACTGGGAGGCCAGACGGGCAGGTCCCTCTGGTTCTCTGGCCATCGAAAGATCCACTCAGTCTTTAATTTAAAGAAAATCACGTAGAAGATGCCTGAGGAATGACACCCAGGACTGTCCCTGGAGCTGTATGTACACTGGCGCAAGCAAACGCTGATGCGTCTCAGATAGCGTTTACGAGTAAAGGGTTTTAAACTTCTGAGGGTCTCGGGTCACATGAGATTTCTCTGCTGCCATTAGCTGTGTCGCCATCTACTCTCCCATGTAGGGGTCGCGCTCCTCTCGGGTGCGGCCTCCTGTCAGGATACTGCACTGTTCAGATTTGCTTCATAGCATATGGTAGATACGTTTAGGTAATGTTTATTAATTTGCATTCATTGCTAACTACCAAGCAGATGATTCTCTTAATGGTTATTTTAGAAATATTAAACTTTTACAGATCCATTGGAACAAAATCAGAAGTATAATTTTTGCATTAATTAAAAAAACAATATTTAATTTCTATATATTTTAGCCAGGACTTAAACTTTTAAGAATTAGAAATATCTTCAGTATTCAAATGTAATCAAGTGTTCTGAGTTCACAGTCCTACACTGTACCAATGAATTTAATAACCATAACACATTATGAAATAAAAAGGGGACCAATAACCTAATCCTAATTAATACATTATAACTTACATTAATACACTTAACTATGCAAAAAAATTATTTTTATTTAGCTAAATTTCTTTACTGGCACATTTTTTGCTAGATCTTCTCTTTTATTTACTTGATTATGTTTGAGACAGGGTCTCTGTATTCATTGCTGTCCTGGACTTCTGTATAAACCAGGCTGCATCAAACTCAGCAGTCTTCCTGGCTCTGCGTCTGGGGTGCTGGGATTAAAGGCACACACTACTAAGCCCAGGTACTTCTTTTAGTTCTTGAGATTATGATATAATTACATCATTTCCCTCTTCTCTTTCTTTCTTCCAAACCCTTCCATCTACCTCTCCTTGCTCTCTTTCAAATTCATGGTCTCTTTTTCATTAATTCTTGTTATATACATGTACAGATACGTATGTGCAGTCCAATTCCTAAACACATAAATACAGCCTGCTCACTCTGTAGGTGTTACTCCTGTGCACGATTTCAGGGCGAGCATTCGGCACTGGATTCGCTCTTCCCTGGGGAAGTCGACTTCTCCACTCTCGGCACCCCGGTTGTCTGTAGTTCTCTGTGTAGAATTGACTGGCAGTTGTATAGTAGTGCCCCGTTCAGCTCATATATAGGTAGTCATGTTGGTGAGACTAAGAGAAACATTCTCTCAGAAAATGCCCGGATCCTTTGGCTATTACGACCCCAGCCCCCAAAATGTTCCCTTAGCCTTAGGTTTAGGGTCGTCTTGTAGATGAATCCATTGGGACTGGGCTCCACTTTTTGATTAGTTGTGTCTTTCAGCACTGAGTCCATCTGTTGCAAAGAAAGGGTTCCTTGTTGAGAAGTAAGGACCGCACTTATCTGTGAGCATAAGGACAAATATTTAGATGACAGTTAGGGATTGTGCTGCTTTAGTAAAGGGGGAGTTGTAGATTCTTCTCCAAGGTCCAAGATTTCAGCTCTGGAGTTGGCTGGATTTCCAGGACCAGGCATGCTCTGTGTGAGAGTGGGGTGGGTGGGTGGGTGGGTGGGTGTGTGTGTGTGTGTGTGTGTGTGTGTGTGTGTGTGTGTGTGTGTGTGTGTGTGTGTGTGTGTGTGTGTGTGCATGCATAGACATCATAGCTAGGACATCGGAGCTCCCTTTGGAAGCTTGTGTGGAACTGTGACAGCCAGCCCTCAGGGCCCCGGATCTGAAGTGCAGTGATTTCCATTCATTTTTACAGATTATTTTCATTTGTATGTGTATGGGTGTCTTGCCTGTGCTGTGCACTACACTCGGGAGAAGAGAGCACTAGGTCTCCTGGAGCTGCAGTCACAGGTTGTGATCTATCGTGTGGGCTTTTGGAATTGACTCTGGGCCCCTGGTTAAGAACACCCAGTGCTCTGAACCCCGTGAGTTCCAGCTCCAATCCCATTCATTAATTTCCGATGTTAAAAAGTTCGATTCTTCCACCACTGACTTTTTAATTTAGTGGTGTTAAAGGAAATTTTTAAAGGTTATTTTGGAAGACCTAAGAATTTTGTCTTAAAGCAAAAAGTACTTAAGAATTGTAGAAAACAAAATCCAGAAAACATTTTAATACTCTGACATGGTGAACTCTAATGCTTTGAAAGGAGTGCATTCACATTAAGGATCTACCTGACAAGGGCTTGAGAAAGCCGCCATTTATATTCTACAGACATATCCTTAAAATCAGTAACTGTTTCCTGAAAATGCTGATTAGTGAATTGCAAATTCACTATTTTTCTAGAATGCTCATGAAAGAAACACTTTATTCTGGCTATTACCCATTTGTTAAAAACCTACACATAGGGCTTTTTTCTTGTTACGTCAAATTGTCTTAAATAATGCCCGTGAGCAGTAGTTACCAGAAGATGTGGTTCAAAAGTTTAGACTCATTGTTTTTATATATTGATTTTATGCATCGACTAAATCATACATTATGAAAATTGGAAGACACCTTACAGGCCGTCCTAACTCTTCATGCCCTTGTCATCCATGACTGATAACTATGTGCTTCTCACTGCATGTTCTGGAGCAGAAAACATACCTGACTTTCCGGGACCCTCTTGTCCGTTTTGAGTCACTTCATACTGCTTCTGATTGCATGTTGGAGTACTGACAGCCAAAGGAACTTATCATCCGGCGACTCAGTAGCACAGATCCATTCACGTTTTAAACCCCGAAGAACAAATGCATTCTTGATATCTGTGAAAACATTTGAGATACATTAACGTTTTTTTCTATTAAAAGTGAACCAGTAGTCCACTGGGGCCACCCTGATGTTTAATTTTCACAGACAATCAAAAGTTTTTTAGATTCAAACTTAACTAGCTATTCTTAAAATTTTTTAAAAGCCTTCAATCAAGGATTCAAAATGAGTGCAAATATAGACTAGAAGCTTGTCTTCTAAACAAAAAGAAATCTTTATAGTTATTTGTCAATTATTTTAAAGGCCAAATGATAGATAGTGCGAAGCCTGTTAATTCCTTATTTCAGTCCCTGTAGAAAGAACTGGAATTAAAAAAAATGGTATTGGTGGCTGTAGAGAGGCTGAGCGCTAGCCCTGGAGTACGAATGACCCAGCCAACTGTGGTCTTGGCTGAATGCCCTTGTAAACGCAGCTGACGACTGCAGTGGGAGAGGAACAAGGAAAGTAGCGCGTTTCCTATACTAGCCATACCCAGTAGTTGAAGATGAGTTTGAAGATGAGTTGCACACCATCCTAGGAGTGAGAATCAGTAAGGTCTTGTTCCTGCTTTGAGCTGAGGTCTACACACAGGGAGAAGCATTGCGATGGGAAATGTTACCTCCCAGTTACCTGTCCTAACAAATGCAGGGGAGAGACATTGGTCTAGTTAAGCTTAAGAAATAGAGAGGTTACAGTGTGGATGTTAAAAATAAGCACCACAGGTATGAGCCGAATTCTTTTATGGCAGAACTCTACTGAGGTCAAACACTTCTCAAAGGCTGGCTCTTTTATAGAGGAACTAACCAAATGCCATTTAACAGAAGGACGATCAAGTCTGGAATAACTACCTAGTCCCGGTGGAATAGGAAAATGATACATCAAGGGCCCGACACTGTAGCCAGTGTGTATGAAGCTATAGATTCAATCTCCAGTACTGCTAGTGATGATGGGTGGGTGGGTGAACGGACGACGGACAGATGGGCGGGCGGGTGGGTGGGCGGACACCCAAAACAGCGCCTTAAGCGTGTAGCATCTTCAGACAAGTGCAAGTCTGACAGAACCCCTCAGGATGATGTGACCCTTGCCTACCTCTGACTAAAGGCTCCTTTTCTGTTGTGTGTCTGGTAGTGCCAGCCTCGTTTCTTCAGAGGCAAGTTAATGAAATCCTAGTATTGATAATTATTTACTAATTGTTCATGCCTTTCCCTTCCGCAGATATTTTCGTAGTTAAGGAGTTCGGTATAAGATAGCTTTCTCATGGAAGAAAATACATACATTTGGAGTCTGGGATGTCTTCTATGAGTATCCTGGGAAGGGCTACTGAGGCAGTGAACCGGTAGGTTGTTTTGCAAGTCTTTTCAAATGGCGTATGAGATGTACTCCGACTGGTGACAAGGAGTACATCACTGAAGAGGAAGAGGCTGAGGTCTTGGGTCTGTTCGTAGAGTCTGTTAGAGTGGAGAGGGGAACTATGTTCATGGACATGCACCTTGTCGAACAGTTCACCGTCTTTAAATTGATATGCCCATGACTAAGACCTCATGACCTTTTATGTAGTTCATGGAATCCTTGGTAAAGTGATCTTGCATCTCTCAGACCATATAGACCATCAAGGTACCTGATACAGTTATTTGATATCATCCATTAGACAAGTATTTAGTAATGCACAAAACATGAACATTGAGGGCTGGAAAGATGGCTCAGGTTAAGAGCCCGAGTTGCTGTAGCAGAGGACCAGAGTTCAACTCCAAGCACCCAAATGGTGGTTAACACCCATTGTAACTCCACTCCTAAGGGACCCGATGCCTCTGAGCTCTGCAACTTCTTTTGAACATTGAATGTTCCCTCCTTTATTAGATGCATTTTTCACAGCTATATTTTTATAATTAAACCTGACCAGAGAACAGCACACTGCTTTGTTTCACCTGGGGGCTGGAGGTTGGGAAATACAGGAGGACTGGGAGGGCTGCAGGCATCCTTAAGTACAAACCTGGGGAAGGAAGGATTTACTAGTCGGAGAAGAATCTCTAACTCCGTTTGAGAGAAACTGAAAGGGAGGGAGGTAGCTTGGCAGTTTTATCCACACGAAAAGTTATTAGTTCTTTGTTTCGTTGAAGTTGCTAAAAAATGGTCAGCTCTAGGCGAAGAGCAAAATGTGTGCGCTTAGGACTCCGAATGTTGGCGCTTTGTGTGCACAGGTAAACAGAACCACGGTGATCCTCAGCCACTGAAGTCCGCCCTGTGTGTAAACATTCCCCTGGCTCTGGCTATGATGCATGCTGGTGCAAGTGGGTTACTTCATGTGTACTTATAAAAGTATACTTGTGAGAGACAGACATACAGACAGACAGACAGACAGAAATAAAGAAAGAAAAGCAAGCTTTAGAAACTGATGAGTTACTTTGAGAATGATAAGGCAGGACTGGGAAGGAAGGAAAAAGGAAGCCAGAAAGATTAAATGATCAACTGGTTGTGAGAAAAGGCAGCTTTCCGTGGGTAAAAAAAATTCTACCATGTATCCCAGAGAATGGGAAAGGTCTTGCCACATAACTGATAAAGGACAATTAATTTTTCTATATTTAAGTTTAGAAAATATTTAAAATTTTTACATTCTAAAGTATAAAAACTAATAACTGATTTATAACAGGAAATAAGCTTATATATAGGATGCCATGAAGCGGTGCCATTGAAACTTGCTTCCTTCAGTAGTGAACGTTCAGCTTTCCCCAAAAGAATGTCCCAGTAGTGAGGGTGGAAAGGTCTGTACGCCCCTGAGAACCAACTCTAAGGAGAGGGCTTTATTTTTCCCAGTATTAGGTGGTAGGTCTTGGCATGTCTACAAGTAGTAAGTCACACAGGACAGAGGTGCCACATTGTACATTCATAACTGGGTCAGCAGGACACTGTCACTGTCGCTTGCTGCACTAGCTAGCCCAGCAGACAGGGAAGCATGTCCTGTGAGCGCATGAAACTCAGGAATCCTGGACCTACGCTCTGGAATAAACAGGCAACTACAGGCAGTTGGCTCTCCTGTGAGCAGACCCAAGTCCAATCTGCACAGGCACTGGGAGCTCGATCGCAAGGGCTCTTACAGTCCTAGAGTAAGAGTCACTTCCTAACCAGATTCTAGTACCCCTGAGAATGCTTAGTAGATCCCTTCCCCCATGCTTAGTTCCCCTGTTAAATGAAGGTACAACTACTGGGGGAAGGCCAAGAGGCAAGTATCCTTTTCAGTAGGTGGTAGAGCCCGCCTTGAGGTCTGGGACTTGGGTAGCATCTTCTATTGATCAAGGTCAGCTTGTGTTTGCCAGTACTGCAGAGCTCTACCTTTGAACTGTTAGCAAGATCACAAAGAAAAATGAAGCTTAAAAATGAACAAACTTCGGTCTCTGCTCCACGCCTTGGCCCTGTGTTTCCTTTGGACAGGAGCAACTCTGGGTTAATATTTCTGAAATGGGTGGGTGCCGTCCAGAGACCGCCCCAGCTAGGAATCCATCCCATCTGCACACACCAAACCCAGTCACTATTGCTGATGCCAAGAAGTGCTTGCTGACAGGAGCCTGACATGGGTGTCTCCTGAGAGGCTGTGCCAGAGCCTGACAGGTACAGAGGCGGGTGCTCAGATCCAACCATTGACTGAGAACGGAGTCCCCAAAGGAGCAATTCGGAGGACAGAAGGAGCTGAAGGGGTTTGCAGCTCCATAGGAGGAACAACAATAACCAACCAGAGCTCCCAGGGACCAAACCACCAGCCAAAGAGCAACATGGAGGGACCATGGCTCCAGCTGCTTATGTAGCAGAGGATGGCCTTGTCGGGCATCAGTGGGAGGGGAGGCCCTTGGTCCTGTGGAGGCTCAATGCCCCAGCATAGGGAAATTCGAGGGTGGTGAGGTGGAGTGGGTAGGTCGGTGGGGGAGCACCCTCATAGAAATGAGAGGGGGCATGAGATAGGGGGGGCATAGGGGAAACTGGGGGGATAACATTTGAAACATAAATAAAATAACCAATAAAAAAATTAAACTTGGCCAGGTGTGTGACCCACACCTGTAACTGCAGCATTTAGAGGCAGAGGCAGGAAAATCAGGAGTTCAAGGCAGACTCGGCATATAAAGATCTTCTCTGGTAAATTAAATAAATACCAAAAAAAGTAGCGCAAAAATTGGTACTTCTGAGAAAATAGTAATGCAAAAGTTCCAAGGTGTATAACAAAAACATCCTGTAGCTCGTAATGGTGGTTCATGCCTTTAATCCCAGCTCGTGGGAGACCAAGGCAGGTAGGTTTGAGTTCCAGTCTAACTAGGGTTACACAGTGAGACCCAATCTCAAAACTAAACCCAACATTGTACCAAACATACCCAAAATTGCATTCTGCGTTCACAGTAAAGCAAAGGCTGCCTGATTTCCTCATTCTTAAAGCGACCGTGATTTCCTCTCTGCCCCAGAGAATACTGTTTCCTTGCGAACACAAACCTTTCCTCACCCTTGGCATCACACTTACTTAGTCACTGCTACCATGTTGCCACTGCTCTCTGAAGCCTAGTAGATTCCAGACAGAACCTGCTAGTCCCATGACAAGGAGCACGTTTCTTTTATGACTCCTTTTCTGTGTTTGAGATAAGGTCTGGCTTTATAGCCCAGGCTAGCCTTCCTGATGGCATGTATACTACAGCCTGGCCTCAGACAACTCTCCCACTTCCCTCCCTGCTCACCAAGTGGTTGTAGTTGAATTTATCACGTAAACCATAAGGTCTTATAGCACTGCGTAAATACAAACGGGGCAGATAGGCTGTAAGTGAAAATGTTCGATAGAAATGAGAATACATTTCTTGGGGTTAATTTACTTTAAAATGACAGGGTTGCAGGATAAACATGGTATGATGTCTTTTGAAATATGCCTTTAATCTCAGCACTCAGGGAGCATAGGCAAGTCGATCCCTGTGAGTCTGTGCTCACAGAATTTTTGTGCTACTTTTTTTTGGTATTTATTTTTTATTTATTTATTTACCAGAGAAGATCTTACATAGTGAGTTCCAGAACTCTGTGTGGTGGTTTGAATATGCTTGGCCCAGGGAGTGGCACTATTAGGAGGTGTGGCCTTGTTGGAGTAGGTGCGTCATGAGCTTCAATACCTTCATCCTAGCTGCCTGGAAGTCAGTCTTCTCCTAGTTGCCTTTGGAACAGGAGGTGGAACTCTCGGCTCCTCTAGCCCTATGTCTGCCGTGCTCCCACCTTGATGATAGACGGAACCTTTGAACCAATAAGCCAGACTCAATTAAATGTTGTCCTTTATAAGTGTTGCCTTGGTCAAGGTGTCCACAGCAGCAAAACACTACTAAGATACCCTGTCTCAGGAAAATAGTAATAATAATTTAGTTTTATCCTCAAATCCTCATGTATTCTCATCTCTTATCCAAATACTAAATTAAGTCTGAGTTCTAGCAAGTGAGAATTCCAGCTTCCGATTGACGTGCCAAGAGCTTGGAATGCCTGCCCTTGCTCCTGAGTGCTGAAATTAAAGACCTGTGCCACCACCTCCTTGCTGGCTTCTTGTTGCTTGTTTGTTTGCTTTATTTGTGTGCTGGTTTGTTTGGGAGTCTAAGGCTGCACATGGTGACACACAAGGACATCGAGAATGTTAGCCTTTCAGTAGAGGGAAGAGTAAGCATCACCTAAGAAAAGGGGCATGAATCCTCACGCCGAAAAGGCCGTATTATTACTGTTTTCATGGTTGATGTTTTTTGGTTTTGATGGTGATGTTTGTTTTTTGAGCTCTCATTAAGTTTTGAGGCTTGCTGAGAGGCAAAAGGCAGAGAATGAAGAGAAATTGCAAACTTGGATATGACAGAAATTTTGGAACATTTAAATTAGAAATTTAACTGTGATGAATGTATTAGGAAATCTAATAGGGGGAAAAAAGAAGGACAAACAGAAGAAAACTTTGTAACAGAAACTCTTACAAAAGAAATGGTAAAAAAAAAATAAAATTGTAACAAAGAATCACATCGGTGGGCTTACGGAGAAGCATAACAGAGTTAGCAATTGCGGTGAGTTTGAAGAGTGAAAAAAATCTTAAACTGATAGACTGACTGGTTTTGTGTGTCAACTTGACACAAGCTAGAATCAAGAGGAAGGAGCCTCAGTTGAAGAAACACCTCCATGAGATCCAGCCGTAAGGCATTTTCTCAATTAGTGGTCAGTGGGGAAGGACCCAGCCCATTGTGGTTGGGGCCATCCCTGGGCTTAGTCCTGGTCTCTAAAAGAAAGCAGGCTGAGCAAGCCATGGGTAGCCAGCCAGTGAGCAGCGCCCTCCATGGTCTCCACATCAGGTCCTGTCTCCAGGTACCTGCCCTGTTTCCGTTTCTATCCTGAATTCTCCAATGATGAACAGGGCGGTGAAGTGTAAGCCAAATAAACCCATCCTCCCCAACTTGCCTTTTGGTCATAGTGTTTTGTTACAGCAACAGAATCCTAACCAAGACAACTGAGAAAGAGGAACAGACTGAGGGTGGAGAGAAAAGAGAATATCTAAACCATAGGGCAATTAAAAAAACAAACAAAACATACATGTCACAGAAATACCAGATAAGGAAGAGAGAAAAGAACGGGAAAAATACTCAGAGTAAAATTTCTAAGAGGCTAGAGGGATGGCTCAGTGGTTATTGGCTGTTCTTCAGAGGACCTGAGTTCAATTCCCAATACTCACATCATGACTCAACAAGGCCTATGATTCCTACAAATACTCAACTCACCAGCATATACCCTACAGAGACACACTTGTATAATACATTTTTTAATGGTTGAATAATTTTTCAAAACTACAGCAAACCGCGGGTCCAGAAAGCTCAAAAAACAGAGTTGGTCCACATTTAGGTATAATGCACTCTTTTAGAAACTCAAAGTCAAACTTGACTCCAAAGAACAACAAAAATCTAGAGAGACAAGGATAAAAACTGTGCTGTCTTCTCTTCAAAACCAATCAAGCAAAAAAAGAAAATGGAACGAAAATGTTGAAAGAAACAAAAACTAAGCAACTTAAAATTCCATAGCCAGTCAAATTTTCTTTGGACAATTTCTCCAGCCAAAATGAAGGGAACCCACTGCCAGTAGTTACGTGAAGAAATAAAGACTGTACAAGAAGCAATGTATAAGGATTTGAATAATCCTAGCCTGGATCAGCTAGCCTGTCCCTTACTGTGCCTGAGGGTTTAGAATTGCAGGGTTAGAAGCCAGCTTCTTTCTGTCACAGAAGAACCTATCCACTGCTACCGACTAAAACCAATGCAACAAAAAAATCAAAGTGCTTAGTCAGTGAGACAAGAGACACTCTGCTGCCTGGACTTGACTTTCTGTTTCACTGATTTGCTTCTTTGAAGGGAGGGGAGGGAGGGGTGTGCCAATAGCATATGGAGGTCAGAGGAAAACTCACAGAGGGTTTCTCCTTGCACTGTCAGTTCTGGGGATCAAACTCGTCTTCTCATGGCCTTTGATGGTCATTTAAGAGCTACCAAGGTGGGCATGGAGATGAAAGGGGTAACCCATCTACCCCACTACCCTGGAGCCTTTAGATGTTTGCTGAAAATATTGAAATAAAAGAGTTTCCTTTCCATTTGGTTGCTATTTGTTGGATAATTTGTCTTTGCCCTTAATACTGAAAAACATTGATCATTTTCTAAACCAGAAATCAGAAAACTGTGTTGTGTCATTTGTTTTGTGAATAAAGTTTTATTGGCACTTAGCCACAGCTGTTCATTTGTATATTAGTAGTGTTTATGAGTGGAGTAGCATTGCTACAACAGGAAAGGAAGGTCATTGCCACAGACCTCGTTTGACCCACCAATTCTAACTGTTTGCTCCTTGAACCATTATTGAGAAACTTGTCTGTTCTTGTTCTTAAAAAAGCAACAGGAAGACTAATTTATGGGCCTTGGCATCTTTCTATCTGTTCTTACATATCTCTGAGCATGCAAAATAGATATGGCAAGGTCATTTTCAGTGCTAACTTGAACAGTTACTTAAGGGTAATAAAGTGATCCTCTTGCTTTGGGCAGAATATCGGTGTGAGTTCCCACAATACTTGGATCTGATCTCATTAGGAAACTGATCAACCTTGAGAAAGTCTACTATGACGTTTACGGTCTAGGTACACACTGTTTTCTCTTATTCCACCAAGGAGTCATCTGGAATACAAGCAAGATGGTAGAGTGCCATCCATCATCTAGAGTAATAGTCCTCAATTTCCCTAATGCTGTGACCCTTTAGTACAGTTCCTCATGGTGTGGTGACCACCAACCATAACAGGATTTCATGGCTACTTCAACACTAACGTTGCTACTGTTATGAATATAATGTAAATATCTGTTATGTGACCCCTATGGGTTGAAACCCACTGACCTAGAGACTTATTCTTGTAAGTATGATCAGTACAATGGTTCTCTTGACTGCACACAAGGTCAAACATGATGCTAAATCTCAACAGTGAGCAATGAGCAGGACAGTACATTGACTGCCTTCAAGGTGCTCACAGCTTTGGTGTGGGTGACAGCTGCTGACCTTAAGTAAAATTCAGTTTTCTCCTCACAGCACTGAAGCTGAACCACATCTTGGATCCGAATCAGGTATCTGTTTGCTTCTGATAAAGTCTATAAAATAAAAATATAGATTATTTGGAATGCTACTAGTACAGAACTATTCTTCATCCCAGAGCATACAGATGTTGATTGAAACTTAGTACAGTTGAGGAAAGGTCAACCTTTTCTTAGTTTATAATACAAGCTTCCTTGAGCAAACCAAATTGACAATAAGAAAGCAATTTTTGAGGCTGTCCAGTTTTTTAGAGCTATTGAAATATTTTGTTTGTACATATTTTCCTAGCATCAAAAACAGAGTTAAGAAAACAGTCAAAGGAGCTGTCACGAAAAGAAAAAGAAGTGGGCTGGAGAGACGGCTCAGTGGTTAAGAGAACTGGTTGCTCTTCCAGAGGTCCTGAGTTCAAATCCCAGTAGTCACATGGCGGCTCATAGCTGTCTGTAATGCCAGATCCAGGGGATCCAACACCCTCACACGGACATACATGCACATGAAATAAATACATTGATTAAAGGAGAGAAAAAGAAGCAAAAGAATTAGCAAGGTTAGGAAGAAGGCCCTGCATTTCTTTGGCCATGGGAATGGCTTCTGAGTATGCAGAGACGATGCAGAGGTGCAGAGGTGCAGAGATGAGTTCTAAGAACCACGCTTTTCCAGTCCAACCACCCACCCTTCTCTTTCCTTACCAAGACGTGAAGGTAAGAATTATGACAAAACTCCCCACTGGACCAAATAAAAGTGTCTCCAACCAATTGACACTCTCATTCACCATCTGTACGAAGCTTCTGCTGAATATCAGACACCAGAAAGCAAGCGGAAGCTCACACACAGTGGGTCTTGCAGTCTGTGACTAGATGGGTGTGGGGTCACATGACAGGGCTGTCTGTCCATGGGACTACGGAACAGTGAGGGAAGAAGCAGCTCCCAGCTGGAGACCAAGAAAACTTAAAGGAGAGATCACGGTTGACTTCGTTTTAAAATTAGTGTGCGTGCGTGCGTGCGTGCGTGCGTGCGTGCGTGCGTGCGTGCGTGCGTGCGTGCGTGCGTGCGTGCGTGCGTGTAAAGCACAAAGGCCAAAGAACCACCACGCTGCTTTATCCCTTTCTGACAAGATCTTCCAGGCCTGGAGCAGGGCTGGCAGCCAGCTAGTCCTAACAGCTACCTTAGATAGTAGATTCTTCAAACCCCTCACAGCACTGGAGTTATGGGTGTCTGCCTATGACCATGCCTGGCTTTTTATGTGAGTCCTAGAGACTTGAACTCAAGTTCTCATGCTTTTGGGCAAGAACTCTTACCCACTGAGTCATCTCCACAGACTCCTACTTTTTCAAGGTTAATAGGACTTAACCAGTGAAATAGGGAAACCGGCCATTTCATAGAAACTCACAGCATATTTTCAAAGAACAGGTAGCAAGAGGCTACATTATTAAAGCATGTGGGTAAATATGTATGGTAAGAGCCTTAAGAAATAGGGGAGTCTGAAAGATAAAGGTGAACAGGTAAGTGTACAGAGGTGGTGGAGGGTTAATAGAGGGTTGCCAAGCATTGTGGACGTTTTCAGTGTGCTAAGTCCTGCACCAAGGGCTTTATCCATCAGACTGAGATCAGGTAGACATGTGACTGGGTACTCAACTCAAAGGGAGTCATAGCCCAGTACATGTTCTAATAACGCAGACAGCAGGGATAGGTTATAAGAAAGCCTACAGTTCTTGGCAGTAATGGGTGTCCCACAAAGTTTAGCTGCCTCAGAATCTGTATGTCTCTTTTGGCCAGCGACAGGGTTGAACTCACGATGGTGAGATGTAGCAAGAAGACTGGTGCACGTACCGGGCAGCCCCAGATGAGTGTCTGCATGTCGGACAGCTGCTCTCTCATTTTGAAGTTTTCCTTTATCTAGAAAACAAGATTAGGCAAAGAACATGGTATTTTTATTAATATTTTGTGGCACCTGGTGAAGGACATGCGTGGCACTTTACTAACAGTATCCGTTTTCTAGACCAGTGTTGTCGTAAGGGCAAATAACAAGGCAGTCTAGAAACAAAGCATTTTCAGGGTATGATGTGCTGTTAACATTCAGCCCAGTACCTGCGTAGTATACAGGGAATAATGAGTGCTGTACTTACTGACTCAGGAAGGCACCTTGACATCTTCTTTTAAAAGGTGAGGTGGGGTGGGGACGAACTTGGAAGCAAAAGATTTTACCTTTTTTTCCTTTTGGTTATATATACAAATCCAAATTTTACACTTTCATACTAGAGAAGGTCGTACTGGGGATATAACTCGGTTGACAGAGTGCTTGCCTATTGTGCCCAAAAACCCTGGGTTTGTATCCAAGCACCACATTACCCAGGAATGTAATCCCAGCACTCCAGAAATGAGGATGACAGGAGAATCAGAAACTCACGGTGGCCCTTGGCTATATATCAAGTTTAAGTTAATCTGGGACACAGAAAAACCAGTCTAAAACTGGGGGTGGGGGGTACTGTGACTGTAAACATTGTTTATATTATTTGGGTTGGAATAGATGCCCTTCGTGTTCAAACTTGTGAAACAGGAGTATAGATTTATCTTTAAAAGGATAAAAGACTGAAGTAAAGAGTACCACAGGAAAGAGGGCATCTTGGGGACTTCCAGTGAGATCATCACTGAAGCACTGATGTTGAAGGGTCTGTATATATATGTATGTGTATGTGTATGTGTACATGTATGTGTATGTGTATATGTATGTATCAGCAACCCACCTGATCTATGTAGTCTTTATATTTTTTGATTTGTTCAATTGCAGTGGTCAGGTCTCCACGGTCCACATGTCCTGCAGGCGTATGGAGTCTCAGAGCATAGAGAAGGTGAATATATTCTTCAAATCTCCGGGATGGGTACAGCAGCAGCTCTGGCAGACTGTATAGGAAATAGAGAAGGGTTCCCTGATGGCTACCTGTAGGCCATGAAGGGCTGGTCCTTGAGTTCCCAGCTGTGATCTTCCCGGAAACTCACCTCAGCATTTTGGTAACAATGGTTCTATCGTGCCTCTTCAAGAACGCTCTAAACGCAGGAGCCATTTCTCTGCACTAAAGGTGAGAATGACATTCTCAAACTTTGCTCTGTGACAGAGTCATAAAGCCTTATGTCCCACCAGTAACAAGGAGTGACCTACAGAACAGTCAAAGCAAGAGGGCAACATCTCCGTCTAATCTAAGTATCAATACTATTCATGTGTTCTAATATATTAACTCTAGTATTTTAATTATGCTCAAATCTAACCATATCCATTGACTTAATCAATAGAGGGGAATAGTAAGAGATTTATAATTAAGGTGGGGTTGGACTAGAACTAGAATAAATTGAGTGGATGACCTTGTCAGGCTACCTAACTTTCTCGTCTTTAAAATGGGTAGAAGACCCAGCCCAGAGTGCTGGACAGAATCCCGCCCATAAAGTGCCCGCCACACAATAAGTCCTGAGTCATTTCTATAAGAGTTTGATTATCACTGATATCCACCTTTAATGCTTCTATCCTTCATGGTTTCCAGAGTAATATTACAAAAGTAGTCCACTCTACTTAATATCCATTTCAAACGTACTCAGTTATCACGAAATTATATCCTACGATTAAGTATGCACAAGTTTAAAAGAGGTCAATGTTGCTAATGTCTGAGTCGAAGACTTGCTGGTCTCAAGCACCAAGAAGCCAGGCCATTTACACCTCTGAACAATTAAAGGGTTGAAGAAGATTTCTTGGTGTTGATTACAATAACGACAGCAGCCACAGCTAAATCATTGAATAGCTGTAGGCACTCACTGGGCTAATGAAGCGGGCATCAGTATTTACCCCGTAGCTATAAAACGTTTACCGCCCATTTGTTTCTGATAGCACGCTTTGCTCTATCTAATTCTTGTCCTCAAGGTCAAGAGTCCATAGTCAAGTTGTCCATTGAGCCGAGCTTGTGTGTCCCGGCATTTTAGCAGCAGAGAATTCTGAGCTCACAATCTCGCTCCAGCTCACTTTTTCAGTGCCCTGTCACTGTGATATGACGTGATACTGTCATGTCACCTGGCTGGGGTGGATGAAAATTTGGCAGTGGATAACGGCAGCTCAACTATCAGCTCCTGAGAACCACTGTGTTTTCACCCCTGTATTAGCCCCTAGGTCAAGGTCCCTGTTCTCAAGAAGTTCAAAGCACAGGGGCGTAGGGAGCCTGAGAAGCAGCAGCTGAGAAGTGGTCTTTTGCATTTACCTCAGTCCTTTGGGTTGTACAGGATTAGGTGGCAACAGCACAACCACTTACCTTCTCAATGGTTTTCAGGACAACTGGGTAATTGTTGAAGAAATTGGTATATACGTTCAACTGGCTTCCAAACTTTATGAATATTTCTCCCACGCAGTGGGCTGGGCTCCATTCCTGTAGTCTGTCCCTTAGGTTATCTAGAAACTCTCTACAATATGAGAAGATTAAAGTCAGAGCCTGTGGGAGTCTCCCAAACTTAAGCCGCAAATTCATTCGTGTAGGCTTTTCTTTTGCGGTAGGACTTTATTTTGGCCGGTTACGTGCTTTTACCACAGAGCAGTGTAGGTTTGACAGGACGTGGAAGCTGGGCAGTGAGGGAAGAGGTTGGCTGTCCAGGATCCCATCCACCTTAACTCCTTGGGTCAGAATCCAGCTTCCCTCAATAGAACTACTTCTGATGGTCCCGCCCTCAGAGAGCCAAGGCCACGGACATTCTCACAGTCCTCTGTGGAGAATGGCCACTTCAAAAGCTTCAAGGACAAGAACCTTAACGTCCATACAGCCAGTATACAGAAAAATCCAAGGTGACCTTCTTAGCTACTCCAGGTCATGAAAACTGAAAGGTGTTTCATCAGCCTTATCACTGGTAAGAGCAGGGCCCAGAGAGGTTGCAAACTATCTCTTCAGATCTGTGGAAATTGACTACAATCATCCCTTGGCTCACTTCACTCTACGATAGGTAGATACCATTGTTTTTCTCAATCTCTCAACAGATACAGGAAACTCACAATGGAAAAGCGCAGTAACCATTGAATCCTTTTGTTCCTGGCCCATTCAATTAGACATCACTGACTCCCACGGACTTTCGTGAGAGCAGTTTATTAAGTACAATGCTTGGGCATTGGATTCTTTTTCTTTCACATATTGGGGCTGGGGTGGCACGGGAAGCCATATGCTGGCTGTGGCTGTTAAGGGGCATGCAAGGGAGCCTCTCTGCTCTTCCAGGTAATGGGATCCCCAAGAAAGTAGAGAACTGCTGGGACACGGTGGGACTTTTGAAACAAAGTGTGTTCTTCCCCTCATTTAGAGGGGCACTGCTCTTTAAAGAATCCATCTTTAGGGCTTACCTGTTGAGATTTAAGATGTGCAGAGTGTCAGAAAAAATGATGTGGATATTGGCAGCACTGAGAATGGCTCTGTTGGAGGAGAGAGCTGCCCTCAGGGGCCTGGCGTACACGTCCCTCACGATTCCCAGCATCTGCACGTACCGTCTCTCGCTCTGCACGAGCTCCTTCACAACTCGGGTTCGTTTCTCTACTGAGTCCATCTGGAGCCTTCTCTCCTGCAGAAACATCAGGAATTCATGATAAATTTAATTACTGAGGCCCTCAGCAATGGGCAAGATATCTAAGGAGGTGGAAGAGACAAGACCCATAGGAGGGATCATCTTAAGGGAAGATGGCAAAATATAAGTCTAGATGAAGCTACCCTGGAGTTAACTGAGCTGAGACAGACAGCTGGTAGTGTCACACACACACACACACACACAGAGAGAGAGAGAGAGAGAGAGAGAGAGAGAGAGAGAGAGAGAGAGAGAGAGAGAGAGAGAGACTTCTGTTCTATTTCTCCCTTGTCCACTGGAATAGCATAAGAAACTGTATATGGACTACCCACTGCATGTGCACAAGTGTATTCCCTCCCTCTACCCAGAAGCCAAAGATGCTGACATCAGAGAGGTCAAAGCCTCTTTTCCTCGGGAGTCACAGGGCCATTCATCAGTTCCCACCTTTATCCCAGAAGTAATTTTATGCTCACTCTGTTAACCAAACAGCATTTTCTTCTGCAGAGATAGGACAGACTAAGGAGGACTATGACCCTTTGGGAAGACCAGCACTCTCAACTAACCCTGACCCCTGGGATCACTCAGACACCGAGCCACCAACCAGGTGGCTTACACTGACTGATCCAAGGCTCCCAACACATATATAGCAGAGGACTGCCGGGTCTCTCCTTAGTGGGAGAAGATGCACCTAACCCTCAAGAGACTTGAGATAGTAGGGAGGCTTGGTGTGGGAGTGGGGAGGAACATCCTCTTAAAGATAGAGGGGAGGAGGAATGAGATGAGGAACTGTGGGAGGGCGGGAGGAGGACAATGACCAGACTGTAAAATAATAAAAACAAGAAGAAGAAGAAGAAGAAGAAGAAGAAGAAGAAGAAGAAGAAGAAGAAGAAGAAGAAGAAGAAGAGGAGGAGGAGGAGGAGGAGGAGGAGGAGGAGGAGGAGGAGGAGGAGGAGGAGGAGGAGGAGGAGGAGGAGGAGGAGGAAGAAGAACTAGAAGGAGGAGGAGAAGAACAACAACAACAACACAACAACAACAACTACTCTAGGTAGGACATGAGTACGCATGTAATCCCAGCATTTGGGAGGCTGAATGAAGCAAAAGGATTATAAATTAAAAGGTAGCCTGGACCACATACCAAAACCCTGTCCCAAAAGACCCAGAGCTGGAGACATAACCCAACAGACAGTCGCTTGTGTAGGATGCCTCTAGATTCAAGTCCTTCTCTGGCCAAAAATCATCTTTAAAAAGTGGTGCTAGCACCCAAAAGGCTGTGACAGTTGCTACCACCAGCTTGTGACGGTCTTCCATGCTGCTTCCTAGAGAGCATTTGTTTGGACAGTGAGGAACCATGTCCTAAGGCCAAGGTGGGCCCTGGACCCAGCCCTAGGTGTGATGGGGCTGTAAAAAAAATCTCTGTCTGAGCTCCAGGCTGCAGAACTAACACATTCTTCTTTCTCCAAGAGTCTACCCTTAGATAAGCCACTTAGTTCATGCGTGGGAGGGGAGGGACTAGACAGAGAGAAGGGAAGGGAAACCGTGGTTGATCTTAACCCATGAGAGAAGACATTTTTAAAAACCTGCAAACCTTCATGTGCATGTGACATTTCTTTAAATGCTGCCCTGTTGGGGAAAATCATGGGGTCACGTCCACATCGTTTTTTTTTTTTTTTTTTCTCCCTGCCTTCATCATTTAAATCAACTTCTTTTGAGCCCACATCATAGTTATCAGGAAAAAAAAAAAATCTACCAACTGGATTTTCCTTCAGTGCATTCACACAGTTGGTGGGTTGCTCCTTCCTTTAAGGGATGATTCCAAAGAAAACAAAGAACTAAGCAGGGTAAGTAATGACCCTTCCACGTCAGCAACAACACTGGGCGGACCCTAGTTGGTAATAGGTGGCTTACCAGCGTAGTCAGGGCCTCCATGTTCAGGTTGCGTTGGCTTGGACTTGACTTCGTGTCCTGAGAACTGTCTTCTATGCTGCTTCTTTCCTGAAGATTCAATGGGCCTTGGTTACCTGGAGGTGGGTCGTGTAGTCCCTGAAAACCCATTCAGTACTCTGCCCGGGTGAGCACTGGGAAGCTACGTGCCTTCATAGTCTATCAAAAGGTCCCTAGGCCTGATGAATTAAGCACTTAACAAATGGGGCGCCTCTCTTAAACTAAGAT